>NC_079442.1:22397362-22657362 GCF_903798145.1 Danio aesculapii | reverse complement strand
TGCCCTTTTCATGTTCCAGGTGGTATAAATAATAATCTTAAACTATTAAACTAATATTATATATCAGCTAAGCAGTTTATTTCATTATGCAACATGTTCTATGATGGAGGAACCTTAAAATAAGTATAAAAAAATTCCTGGAGGCAGGAAGGTGGAGGCTCAGAAGTGAGAGATGCTTGTTGCCGGGAAACAGAAAGCTGAGTGAACATCCAGGCACTTCAGACTGTGGGCAGGGTGATAAATGGAGACTGCTGGGAAAGCATGTGAATAGTGAACCGATACGACAGCCTTCAGGAAGAACGCCACATAACGGGAAGGCTTCATTTTTATGCGTACTGTAACTGCTTTCCAGTGAAATAATTCAACACCGTTTAAAAACCTGCTTACACACACACACACACACACACACACACACACACACACACACACACACACACACACACACACATGCATAATTCAATCACACACATGTAAACCATGTCCTAGTTTTGCAGTTGCACGAAACACTTTCTTTCACTAGATGGCACCACTATCCCATGTTTAATACAATTCATAAATACTGCATGCACAAATCAAGATCCTCCACACCAAAGAGTATTATAAGTTCATAAAACAGTGTCTAAAAAAGAGAACAGCTTCATATGTTGTTGATGAAAGAGAAATACAGTTTTATATATATTTAAGGTGCATTTTTGAACTTCATCAGCAAATGTAATATGTTCTCTGTGGCTCCAGTAGAGGGCGCTGCACAGACACTCTCTGTATGAGTCAGAATGAGTCACGAATGATTCATCTGCTGTAAGGGGGAGATGAGCTGCTGTTGTCTTTGTAAGCACCACATGCCCAAACACATCCCAGCCCACATGATCACCAGGTGCTGCAAGCATGGCCAAAGCACAAGTCATCCCACAACTCTGGTGACAAAAGAGCATATCAGTGCTGCAGTACTTATGAATGTCTGGGTTTTACGCTGCTGTGTAAAATCACTTGTGGTCGTGATGCTAGATTTTATCTCATAGAAAGTTTTTTTTTGTGGTAGCATAAAAGTTGGAAATTCGGCAGGTGCTGTGCTAAATGCTGCACTAGAAATAGTTTATTCTGTGCAGCAAAGTCTTTTTAGTTAAAGGGATATAGTTCACCCAAAAGTGAAAACTATACCTAATCATTTATTCTCCCTAATGTGATTTTGAACCTTTATGAGTTTCATTCTTCTGTTAAACACAAAAAATATGTATATTTTGGAGAATGCTGGTTGCTGACACCCATCAGCTTCCATAGTAGGAAAGTAAAAATACTATGGAAGTTAACCAGCATTTTTCAAAATATCTTATTTTGTGTTCAACAGAAGAATGAATCTATATAGATTACACTTTACAATAAGGTTTCATTAGTTAACGTTCGTGTATTTATTAATATGAACTAATAATGAACAATACATGTACAGCATTTATTAATCATAGCTCAACATTTACTAATGCATTATTAAAATCCAAATTCATGCTTGTTAACTAGGGTGGGGATCTGAAAATTGATTTATTTTTACTACACCGGATTCAAAATTGTTGAAAGGAATCAGAGTTGATCAAATTCAAATGATACTCGAACCTGTCAGTAATGTTAGATAATGCACCACGAGTTAACATGGGCTAACAATGAACAACTTTATTTTCATTAGCTACACTGTAAAAAAAAATCTGTTATAACGTAATAACAGACGTTAAATTACAGAAATTTACCATAAATTAACAGACGTTAAATTACAGAATTTTACCATATAATAACAGACGTTACATTACAGAAATTTACCATATAATAACAGACGTTAAATTACAGAAATTTACCATAAAATAACAGATGTTAAATTACAGAAATTTACCATAAAATAACAGACGTTAAATTACAGAAATTTACCATAAAATAACAGACGTTAAATTACAGAAATTTACCATAAAATAATAGACGTTAAATTACAGAAATTTACCATAAAATAACAGACGTTAAATTACAGAAATTTACCATAAAATAACAGACGTTAAATTACAGAAATTTACCATATAATAACAGACGTTAAATTACAGAAATTTACCATAAAATAACAGACGTTAAATTACAGAAATTTACCTTAAAATAACAGATGTTACATTACAGAAATTTACCATATAATAACAGACGTTAAATTACAGAAATTTACCATAAAATAACAGACGTTAAATTACAGAAATTTACCATAAAATAACAGACGTTAAATTACAGAAATTTACCATAAAATAACAGACGTTACATTACAGAAATTTACCATAAAATAACAGACGTTACATTACAGAAATTTACCATATAATAACAGACGTTAAATTACAGAAATTTACCATAAAATAACAGACGTTAAATTACAGAAATTTACCATAAAATAACAGACGTTAAATTACAGAAATTTACCTTAAAATAACAGACGTTACATTACAGAAATTTACCATATAATAACAGATGTTAAATTACAGAAATTTACCATATAATAACAGACGTTAAATTACAGAAATTTACCATATAATAACAGACGTTAAATTACAGAAATTTACCATAAAATAACAGACGTTAAATTACAGAAATTTACCTTAAAATAACAGATGTTACATTACAGAAATTTACCATATAATAACAGACGTTAAATTACAGAAATTTACCATAAAATAACAGACGTTAAATTACAGAAATTTACCATAAAATAACAGACGTTAAATTACAGAAATTTACCATAAAATAACAGACGTTACATTACAGAAATTTACCATAAAATAACAGACGTTACATTACAGAAATTTACCATATAATAACAGACGTTAAATTACAGAAATTTACCATAAAATAACAGACGTTAAATTACAGAAATTTACCATAAAATAACAGACGTTAAATTACAGAAATTTACCTTAAAATAACAGACGTTACATTACAGAAATTTACCATAAAATAACAGATGAAACTTTACAGAAATTTACCATAAAATAACAGACGTTACATTACAGAAATTTACCATATAATAACAGACGTTAAATTACAGAAATTTACCTTAAAATAACAGACGTTACATTACAGAAATTTACCATATAATAACAGACGTTAAATTACAGAAATTTACCATAAAATAACAGACGTTAAATTACAGAAATTTACCATAAAATAACAGACGTTAAATTACAGAAATTTACCATAAAATAACAGATGTTACATTACAGAAATTTACCATAAAATAACAGATGTTACATTACAGAAATTTACCATAAAATAACAGACGTTACATTACAGAAATTTACCATATAATAACAGACGTTAAATTACAGAAATTTACCATAAAATAACAGACGTTAAATTACAGAAATTTACCATATAATAACAGACGTTAAATTACAGAAATTTACCATATAATAACAGACGTTAAATTACAGAAATATACCATATAATAACAGACGTTAAATTACAGAAATTTACCATATAATAACAGACGTTAAATTACAGAAATTTACCATAAAATAACAGACGTTAAATTACAGAAATTTACCTTAAAATAACAGACGTTACATTACAGAAATTTACCATAAAATAACAGATGAAACATTACAGAAATTTACCATAAAATAACAGACGTTACATTACAGAAATTTACCATATAATAACAGACGTTAAATTACAGAAATTTACCTTAAAATAACAGACGTTACATTACAGAAATTTACCATATAATAACAGACGTTAAATTACAGAAATTTACCATAAAATAACAGACGTTACATTACAGAAATTTACCATAAAATAACAGACGTTAAATTACAGAAATTTACCATAAAATAACAGATGAAACATTACAGAAATTTACCATAAAATAACAGACGTTAAATTACAGAAATTTACCATATAATAACAGACGTTACATTACAGAAATTTACCATAAAATAACAGATGTTACATTACAGAAATTTACCATAAAATAACAGACGTTACATTACAGAAATTTACCATATAATAACAGACGTTACATTACAGAAATTTACCATATAATAACAGACGTTAAATTACAGAAATTTACCTTAAAATAACAGACGTTACATTACAGAAATTTACCATAAAATAACAGACGTTACATTACAGAAATTTACCATATAATAACAGACGTTACATTACAGAAATTTACCATAAAATAACAGACGTTACATTACAGAAATTTACCATATAATAACAGACGTTAAATTACAGAAATTTACCATAAAATAACAGATGTTAAATTACAGAAATTTACCATAAAATAACAGACGTTAAATTACAGAAATTTACCATATAATAACAGACGTTAAATTACAGAAATTTACCATATAATAACAGACGTTAAATTACAGAAATTTACCATATAATAACAGACGTTACATTACAGAAATTTACCATAAAATAACAGACGTTAAATTACAGAAATTTACCATAAAATAACAGATGTTAAATTACAGAAATTTACCATAAAATAACAGACGTTAAATTACAGAAATTTACCATATAATAACAGACGTTACATTACAGAAATTTACCATATAATAACAGACGTTAAATTACAGAAATTTACCATATAATAACAGACGTTAAATTACAGAAATTTACCTTAAAATAACAGACGTTAAATTACAGAAATTGTCTGCGCTTTAATTTAAACATTTCCTTAAAAAAAATTTCCAGTAAATGTCTTTAGTTTAATGTCTGTTATTTTACGGTAAATTTCTGTAATTTAATGTCTGTTATTTTACGGTAAATTTCTGTAATTTAATGGATGTTATTTTATGTTTTTCCCAGCTGCCGGGAAAAAAAACTAAAATAACAGATTTTTTTTACAGTGTACGTTAAAAAAAGTTATTTAGAAACACTGTAATTACTGTATTGTTTATGTTAGTAACCACAGTAACTAACATTAACTGATACAGCCTTATTGTAAAGTGTTACCTATAAAATAATGATCTAAATTACAATATATTTTTGTCAAATCCCCCCAGAGTAAATCAGTTGTTTATGTGTTACTCATATGTAATATATCCAGTATATTCAGAGAATTTTCAAATGGTCTCTTATTTTTTTCGATATAGCTGTGTGCAGATCCACATCAATTTAAAAAGAAGTAACTTGAATTCAGTACTGGAAAGTTGTTGCACAACTGCCATGTGCATCTCATAGTGCCGTTCACGAGGCTTGTGTCATTTCCAGCAATTCGCACGCTTCCTCTTAATGTCTAAGTCGATAATTTCCCTCTCTCTGTAGCAGAGACCGCTTACATAAATGGCTGAATTTGCAGGGCAGTACTGCTGTAAAGCCTCTCCTCTGGGACAGCTTGTGGGAGGCTGGCCTGATGTGGGCAAGTAATGCACAAATATATCAGAAGAATATTTTAAATATGCTTCTAAATATATACACGTATACATTTCCCCTTTCATGGGAAATGCCCACAGTGTGACATTTAATACTGTGCACTAAAGGCCTTTAACAGAAGTACAGCGGGACTTCTGAAACAACCATTTAAGATAATGTGAAATATTCGGTAAGCAAAAATAACTGGCCATATTTGCTAGCTGTAGTTAGAGTATTTGTATTCTGACTATACACACTTTTACATGTGACTTCCAAACCTAACAATGATCTTATTAATACTCTGAGTTTCACGGTTATGCTAGGGTCATTTAGTTACAAAGTGGCCAATTCCTTGTAAGCTGATATTGTGTAACCTGATTTTTTTATTGCTTCATATGTACATTACATGTGTGCTTTATATGTACATTGGTAAATGAATAAACAAATGTTGCATAGTTTTAAAATTGGCATAATCATCTTAATTTTAAAAATAACGATATGTTCAATAAATCATATGAGGTTGATCTAACATTGTTAGTAACATTTTGCAATGATGCATGTTTTGAGTAGTGAGTGGAATTTCTTGTTTTAGTTGATGATTTGGATGTGTTAGGCATCTTATTGATGGTCGACCAAAATGGAAATTATTTATTTATTCTTTACTAACCCTGATATTGTTCCAAACTTTTTGCACAGACAGATGATTTTAACCCAGGCTCATTCTGAAAACGTACCACTACATACATTTTTGGAGATCGCGAAATATGTCCCAGGAGGTACGTTTTTTTTTTTTTTGTAGTTTTGGTTTTCGTAAACCCGCCATGGTCACTGTGAGCTTTTTGAGATCCCAAATTTCTCTCGTGAGTGCCATTTGTGCCTGCTGTTTTCGCGTAAATCCACCAGAGGCCGTTGTTGAATGACTGACTGACTGACTGACTGAATGACTGTCCGATCGACTGACCTACCCTCCTCTTTTTCTATACCCAACCAATAGTGTTTTCAAAACCACAGATTGACCCAAAGTCTGCGAGCTAACTGAACAAACTGGTAACAGTGGGAAAGCCGTCCATTTGGAGGCAACCCCGTAGCGTTCATTTTAAAGATGAAATGCAGCCATCTGGCTACATAATCCGTGATCTCCAGAAATGTATATAGGGATGCGTTTTCAGAATGAGCCTATGTTACACAATTTGCTTCAGAAGACCTCAAAATATTATCAGGAGCCACTGGTATGCATTTTTATTTATTTATTTTGCAGTAATGGCTCAAATGGATTTCAATATTTATCCTTTGATCAAACATATTATTATGTTGATGATTTGTTTTGGCGATACTTTATCTTTTTACTTTTCCTACAAAAACAAAACTCATATTCTGTCATAAACGGTAGTTTGTCTTTTCTGCCTCCCAAAAAGTCATTTAAATACCTTAAGCAGCTTTCATATTTTCCTCTTCCCAAATTAACATGGTTTAATAACTTGTAGGGTCATTGGAAGCAAATTAAAAGGGTCCCATGAAGAAATTGTTTTGCTCTAACATATGTTCCAGATGAAAAACTTTTAATGTTCTATTTAAAAAAAATCACCTACACTATGCCTGCACAATATTGGAAAAATTAAACATTGCAATATTTTTTATTCTGCGATTATAAATACAATTTCACTAGATTGATTGGGAAGATTCTGTAGCGGAGTACATGTGCTTAAAATATAATAAACAATCTACAAGCATAGATAAGATCAATAAAGAAAAACATGCTAAATAAATGAACAGTGTTTGATTGTTTTCCGAAAGAATCGAAATGTATTCAGGTATACAGTAATTAAATTATCAAATGTAAAATAATACTGCATAGTCTATGTTTTATAAATCAGGCCTCAAAAAAAAAAAAAAGCAAAATGATATATAATAATCCAAACTCAACATTGCAAATACTTGCGATGTGACTATTGCGAATGATCACATTACAATATTGATGCTGAAACGATATATTGTGCAGCCCTAATTTACACCTTAGAAAGCCAGAAGATGAATAAATGAATAGGAAATTTTCATTTCTTTGGGTTAACTATCGCTTAAAGTCAAAGAAGTCATGGATAATGATTCCTAATGGACTCACAATTGAGGCATCATAAATATTGTAAATAGTACATTAGTTAATATTGAACTATACACATTATAGGATTAAAATTCAATATAAAAGTTTACATAATATGCAATATGTGGCCTAGTTTTGTTCCTGCTGCAAAGTTTTGAAGCTCCTTGCTTTATATAGAAATAAGTTTCTACATCAGCAAATCAACAAATGTCAGCTGGATCCCTGTTTGGTCAATAGGTTTCAGACATTCAAATGCCTAAGATGGGTACTTTCCCCACCCTCTATCCTGTGTAGGAGCGCAGATGACTCAGAGTCAACAACCACACCGTCTTTTGTTTACTGGAGAGTTTTTAGAAGAGGACAGCAGTGCCGCTACATCATGCGTTGCATTATCACTAAAACCATAGTAATGCATGCAAACACAGTGTGATGCACATGACAACTGCATGTCGCTGCGTTATTGTTCTTTTAAAACATCCAAATAGTCTGCTGACTGTCTTGATGAGTCACGATGAAAGGGACAATAAGAGTGCAGTGTGACATTTCTCCCCCAAAAAACATGATTACTTAATGCGCATGGTCATTTGAGAGTGAGTTCATCTGAGGAACCCTTGTGTCGGTGTTGGGTTTTGTCACTATGGAGCCGGAAGAGTTTATTGTGTTGTCCATAGAGAAGCCCCATGATTTGTGTCAGTGGTAAACATCATTACATTAGCATCACTAATCCTTTATATGTATGGCAGATAATGCTGGAGGTGACCTAAGTGAAGTGTCATTTTTCCCACAACAGTTCAGTTCTGTACATCTAAACAACCGTATAGCACCTGCAAAACATATATAGCAGGAAAGCACACCGTGTCTGTGTGAATGTAAAAATAAATCTGTTTCTGAATAGAAGCAAAGGTGAACATAGAAGCACATTGTGTTCAGAGAGTAAAACGTTTCTTTTTATGTTCATAATTGTTGTCTACGTGTCTACATTTTCATTGATTTTGTGAAAACGTGTCCTTGTGTGTACTTTTTGTTCCTTGGAATATACGAGAACAGTTATATAAACTGATTTTGTTAGTGACCAAAAGACATTACAAAGGGATGGCTTACTTAAAAATGAAACTGACTCATTTGCTCACCCAAATGATGTATGCCTTTCTTTCTTTTTTGTACTGTTAAAAAAGATCAGCATGCAGTTCACTTGCTCATCATAGAAATATTACACATACACTATATAGTTTCTTCTTTGAGGTTAATGTAACTATTATTTTGTTTATATTATTTTGTTTGTTGCAAAACTAGTTATCATGTTCTCATCTCTGTAGACCAGGGGTGCCCAATTTTTTTGTATGAAGGGCCAAACCAAATACCATTGAAAGCTGTGAGCTGAAGAAAAAAAAAATACCAAACTATTTTCATTGGAGTTGCCATGGGTAATTTCCAAAATAATTTCCTAATATCTAAAAAGAAGTAGAAAACATTGCTCTGAATCGTATTAGCTCATGCAGTATAACATTTTAATTATAACTTATTGTAATAATCACAAACAACCACATTTAATTTACATTCACATTTTATTTATTTAACAGAGTGGAGTTGAATGCTGAATACACCAGTCAAGCAGAATCTGCCTTTCCCTTGATTTGCTCACCAAAGTCTCTCCATTATCCGCTATCCGTCAGGTGACAGTATGCACATTTTAAGCTAAACTACAGCATTTAAACTGAAACATTTTAATTTAAGTTAGCTTTTCCGAAGCTTAACAATAAAATGAACAATTAGGTTACATTAAATTTAAAATGACAATATCTAAACTATCCCTATCATTCTCCCTCTCTTCTCAGATAAGATGCCGGGCCAAATCAAAAGTTACCATGGGCCAACATTGGCCCGCGGGCTCTAGTTTGAGCATCTCTGCTGTAGACAATCAAACCAATATATAGATATTTCTTAAGGGTGGTAATAATATTGACCTTAAAATGGTTTTTTACTTTTTTTTTCTTTTATTCTAGCTGAAATAAAACAAAGTGGACTTTTTTCAGAAGAAAAAATATAGGTAATACTGTGAAATTTTCCTTCCCCTGTTAAACATCATTTGGGAAATATTTTAAAAATGTACAGAGTTTTGGTCCCAAGATCTTATTATTATTATTATTATTATTATTATTATTATTATTATTATTATTATTGATAAATGCAAACAGGCACTTTTGTGATTTTTTTCTGGCCAGTTCTGGGTGAATGATGCTTAATATGTTCTTATAAACATACTGCGCAGACTTAAACAGCCAAGGTCAGTTTTGTTAAATACAGCCTATTGGAAAAATAGCTGAATAGCTATTTGCTGTAATAATTTCAAAGTATATCTGTATAAAATCTAATTAAAATGAGCTACACGGATTAGTTAATACAAAAAAAAAGATACATAAGAAAGTTAGTGTAACAGTATTCAGGTCCAGAAAGTGAATAATAAAAAACTGCACAGTCCTCACTGTATAAATCAAACAATCGGTCTTTGGTAAAGCACCATTATCAGTAAACTCCCTTGTGATGTTTACACAGTAGGAGGCCTTGAAAACACACAATTGATAACCTTTGACTTGTTATAGTTAAACTTGTAATTGATCAACAATTCATAAAACTGCATTCTGAATGATGGTGCCTAATCAACAAAGATCCCTACTTTTTATTTTACAACCCTACCCAGCAATAATTGTGTGTGTGTTAAAAGTGTCTAATAGATAAGATGACTTGGCTAAAACAAGGCTGTATTTAGGGTATCGGGAAAAATACTAGAAGTTTATGAATTGTAAAAATATAGTCATCAAATAGACGGGAATGAATAATTACAAATGTCTATATGATGACTAGAGTATTTTTGGGTGATTGTTAGTTTTTTAGATGGTTAACCCAAATTTAGCCTTGTTTTAGCCAAGACGTCAACAGTATGCTTGGAAGTCTATTAGTCTTCTTTAGTTTAGTTTAGTTTTTAGTTTAACTTTATTCACCATTCATGATAACTACACTACCTGACAAAAGTCTTGTCATCGACCCCAGTTGTAAGAGCAACAAATAATAACTTGACTTCATTTGGAAAAGTGGCAGAAGGAAGATTTCTTCCGATGAATAACCTGTTGAACTGCATCCCGATCATCACAAATGCTGCAGAAGGCCTACTGGAACCCACATGCAGCCAAAATTCTCACAAGGAAAAATCATGGTTTGGGGTTACATTCAATGTGGGCATGCGAGAGACCTGCAGAGTGGATGGCAACACCAACAGCCTGAGGTAGCAAGACATTTGTGCTGCCCATTACATTATAAACCACAGGAGAGGGCAAATTCTTCAGCAGGATAGCACTCCTTCTCATACTTCATCCTCCATATCAAAGATCCTGAAAGCAAAGAAGGTCCTGGTGCTCCAGGATTGTCCAGCCAGATTGTCAATGAGGAGGCATTGAAGATGAATCCAAAGAATCTTGATAAACTCTGAGTCTTACAAGAATACTTTCTTTGCCATTCCAGATGACTTTATTAATAAGTTATTTGAGTCATCATTGCAGAGATATATGGATTCAGTCGTCCAAGCTCATGGAAGTCATACACAATCTGCACCATGACTTTATATTCTATATTGTACATTATTTCTGTTAACTGACAAGACTTTTGTCTTGGCAAAGACAGATCTTACTGTCCTAATTAAATTATTCAAAATCAAGGCATGATCATATTTTATTTTGGTAAAGTAAGCGTAATCTAGAGGCCTTTACCTTTCATATAAACCACTTCTGATACCAAATGATCAACTAGAAGTTGTTATTATTTGTTGTTTCTAAAACTTGGATAGGCGACAAGACTTGTCAGAGAGAGTATAAGTACAATTGTGAGAAGATCTTTTTTATTTTTATGTTTGTGATTGGGCATATGCCATTGGAACAACAGGGATTTTTTTTACATCTCTTTTGGCACCTTTAATAATATTTTTATGACTGTTCCCGTATTCATCTCTGCTAAGATCATCAGCGAATGCATTTATTTGCATTCTGCAAATTAGAAGACATCAAGTGATAATGACTGTATCAATCTCGTATTGTATTACTTGCACAAAATATGGCCTACAGCCGTTTACTGTTACAAGCAAATGGGATGATAATGTCTGTACTTCTCCATTCCCTAATAGATATTGATCGCTGTATGGTTTCCCAGGCTGTAGTGGATTCATTTCTCAGCTCAGGGCCGTTTCTGATCACAGTGAGAAACGAGAATTTAGCAGCTTTCTATTTTTCCTGGAAACATACTATGTGGTAGAAAAAGTAGTTTATTTTTTTTGCACACAAACAGGAAACCTCTAAGGGTAACCCAGACAGAAAAGACCCCTTCCTACTTTCTATATATGCTAACTCACACACCACATTAGTTTTCTTTATAACCAAAGTGCTGTTTTCAGGAAAACAGTGTGTTTGTTAAACATTATGATGTTATCTTGTTCTTTGATCAGAAAAAGGCTTCTATCTCCTAATGTCTTCAGGCTACTACATCTACAAGGTCAGGTCAAATAATGCTTCAGGCCAAGTACTAATAGATGCGTTATCTCTGTATGTCATGAGGTGTTCAAGGGGCAGACTGACTAAATCCTTAGCTCAACCCTAAACTTAACCTCAACCTACTCATTAACCCTCCACTAACTTTGACCACTGATCTGTCATCTCTGAGGAAAGGTCAAGCTTAGCAACATGTGTCATGCCATGAAGGGCCTGTTAGCTTCTCAGTGAAAAAGTGCATTGTTTTACTTACTTGTACAGGTCATCAACTGGATGAAGGCACATTTGTTATAAGTGCAACAAACAACTGGTTATTGGCAACATCTCTGTTAGTGGACAGCCTTAAACATAGGTCACATGACTCAAATAACACATCAGTCTGGTATTACCGAAAATCTTGTAGTCTTGTTGTTCTTCAGTGTCTCAGTTTGTGGTTTAGTCCCGGACGAGCCCCCATCTATATGCTACTTAATTTCCACTCTTCTTTTTGCAAAACAAAATGCTATAAATAATGCATCAGGTGAATTTGTATAATGAATGAATGCCTACTATCTATGAGTCAGCTTTAGTAATAAAAATTAATGCACAAATACTTAAAATTGTTATAAAATGGAAATTCACTCTGTTTTTAAATGCATGTTCATTGATCTTATCAAATGATTTACCAACGCATATAATCACTATTGGTTGAAAACTCTCTATATTTAAACATTTTTTGTTCCCATGAATTACAAAGGCATTAGCCACACTTGTCTTTTTATGTGTTTTACATATATTTTATCAAATTGACACCACAAAAACGAGCTTGTCACTACTTGTCACATAACTCTATTGGATCATTAAACTATCAGCCAAACCTCCAAACAACCTCCCTTTTGAGCTTCTATCGTTGACCTTCACTAGTCAGAAAACTCATGACTCACTTGAGCTGTAGTATCTGCCTACCACAGACAATTTAAAATCATTTTGTATCAAAACAATGGTAATAGTTTTCATATTCATACTATTATTTAAAATACTTTGTAGGTTTCTATTCTCACTCTGATGTTGGCAGGACCTTGAAAACAATTCATCTAATCAATTCAACTAATCAGAACCAGTCATTCAAGAGAACAATAATAACAGAAAATATACATTAGATTAAAATTAGCGCTGTACAATATATTGTTTCAGCACTGATATCGCAATGTGTGCATCCGCAAGAGTCACATCGCAGGATCTTCAATGTTGAGTTAGGATTATAGTTGATTATGAAGAGCTGAATTATAATAGAGTAAGCGTTTATCATCTGCATGCGTTTTTAAAGAGATAGTTCACCTAAAAATGTAACTTTACTCACTAGTTTCAAACGTTTGAGTTTATTTTTTTTATGTTAAACACAAAAAAGAAGATATTTTAATGACTCATAAAGGTTTGAAACTTAAAGGGTGAGTAAATAGTGAGTACATTTTGATTTTTGGGTGAACTAACCTTTAAAGGCCTGTGACTGTGTGAACATTTCAGCATTTCAGAGCATACAATTAAGAATATGCAGTGTTGAGTGTTCAATATCTGTACTTGAATACTGTTGAACTCTCCAGAAAACTATAATTCACTTTATCTTTGCTATATTGTATTTGTATTTATTTATGCTTGTAAGTAATTTTTTATATATGATTTGGGATCCAATCACCTAAAAAATCTAAAATGAAGAATTCTTTCCAACTAAAGCTGTATTTACATCGCAATATAGCAGAAATACAAAATATCGAAATGTCAGATATTTCCAAAATCCTGCAGCCCTAATAGAAATGCATGGATTTCATATATATGAAAGATCTTGTTTTAAATTTAGACTAGAAAGCACATTTGCACATTCATCCCACCCTTTTCTTATATATAAGAGAATATATTTCTCATATATTAAGAGAATATAATTAAGACAATATAATCTCTTATATATTAAGAGAAGGGGCGATTTTCTGATTAAAACATTACACATATCAAGATATAAAACATAAACCCTGTAACATTTATATCCACTATATAGTATATAGTAAATAATAATAAATTTTAATATGAAGCTAATTTAATCAAAAATATGCTACTGACAAACTGAACCCAATCACCTGCTGAAACACTCTTTTTTTTATTGTTATTTTTTACAGTTGCTTTAATGCAGTTACTCTTTGAGCCAGGTAATATGATCAGGCCTTGTGCTGCTCATCTCACTCTGATGAGTCACTATAAAGTCTCGAAAGCACATCTCTCCCAGGTGCTGCCAACTGATATGCTCTTGCTTTTGTAAATGTCAGAGGCTTCTCTGCACTATTATTGATGGACAATAATATTTAAAGCTGCTGTGCTGCATTTTCAAAATTGCAGGACAAAATTAGATGTGCAGCCATACAGCCAAACATTCCTATAGCTTTCTCCAGTTCCCCTTTGTTTATGAGTTTCCGTAGCGCATGAGAGAATTTATACTGTACACTTGACTCTCGTACTGTACTGTATATCATTGTGGCTGGTGGTGCAGGTGGGAAACATCAACCATTAAGGTTGTTCGTACTGTCATGGCTGATGACTCACTGATGTGTAAAGGTTTTGGTTAGACCGCACACACTTGTGGTCTTAAGTACAGAAAACCAATTTGTGACTGGCATTTATTGACTGATGACCTTCCCTTTTGTTTAGGAAGCATCATCACAGCAATCAAAAACTTCATTACTATATTATTTTATAACTTCAGTTAAACCTGGAACGTTAATTCGGCTACATTATTAAAATAGGATTGAAATTTTTGATTAAAAAAGAGTGTTCTACCTTTATACTTAATCCAAACCCCCCAAAAAGGATACCGTATATTGCTGGAAAAATCTCTTTCCCACAAGGGATAAGTGTATGAGTTGGTTATGTGTTAAGTACATGAGTTACTTACAGGGGATTTCCTTTGTACCTGGAGCAAGATCAAAACGTATAGATGAGAAGAGTGATAATGAAGAGTCATCTGTGCAACTATATTGCAGAAGTAGCATTTACTACACTTGACTTACTTCAAAAAGAAAGTGTGCAATAGGCAATTTATATTTAATGTGCCCCTGCAGTACACTGTAAAAAATGAATTTTGGATGAATTTTGAAATTTCCAGATTTAGATTTGTATTCAATTTAAAGTACAGTTTTTACCTAACAAAGGGATTTAGCCACAATTGAAACAATGTTGAGCTACAAAATCCCAACATTTTCTAGAGTATACTAATACTGCTACGACTACGACTGCTACTACTACTACTACTACTACTACTTATAATAATATTAATAGTAATAAATGCTGCTTGCCTCTGAATATAGCTGTATTGTTTTGATCAAGTGGTTTAGTTAAATAAATGTGATGACCTAAGCCTTAATGTAAAATATACAGTATAGGCATATTGTGAGAGGAGTAAATCCTAGGCTATGAATAATAAATGTGTGCAATGAATACTGCAGCAATGGTCTGTCCTAGATCTCACTGCAGTGTGTACCCGGTGACCCAATACCTTCCAGTTTAGCCATGATACCAATGTTTACTAAGGACAAAAACTGTGATGGCTGAAGAGAACTGAATTTCTAAAAACAAATTTTACAAGATGAATTTATTCTGACTCTCAAAGATAACTTCCTAAATGACTCTCAAAGGTCACTTAATAAATGTTCTAAAAATGGGTAAATATATCTATATAACTCTTCTATTTTAATATATTATCAATTGGAATTCATTCCTGTTAGTTTTTATAGCTTAGTTTTAAGTGCTCTGGTTTTTAGAGTCACTTGATCCTTCAAATATCTATGTAATGTGCAGATTTGTAACGGAAGATTTATTGTATTGCCTGTTGAAAACTGTTACGAAGCCCAAGCGTTTTTGTCAACCTTGATGCTCAATGTTCACAAAAGATTGATGACTATTTGACTGTCACCTTTCATAGATAAAATTATAGCTCTGAAAAATTATAAATATTAATCATAATTATAAAGGAAATATATTCCTTTTTAAATGTGCGAAAAGTGTTGAGATGTTTCCTGTCAAGCTGCTGTGCAGAAGGCCAGCAAGTTCTCTTGACATGTTTGTTGATGTTTGAATAAGTGCCATGCTCTATTTATTTGGTGAAGTTCCTCAAACTAATTTCGAGAGGAGCTCGTGATATGATTGATCGTGTTTGGTCTCTCATTTGTAGTTAATAGTAAGCCAATCGTATAATTGCAAACTCCTTATAAATAGCCCGACTAGCATTACTCCCTCATCTTCGTTTTTGAAGAATTCCCCAATTCACCCCATCGCCACCTTTCCTCCTTTACCAGGGGGAGCTCTCGAGAACTACCTGATTATGTACCCCCTCACATGCTCATTGACCAGGTAGGAGCCCTGGGCTTAATTATCTCTGAGTTCAGGGTTCTATCCCGGGGCAGCATGCCAAACCTGCTATTATTATCAAGCAATATCTAAGTGTGAACTCTTGAAATTATTTTCACGAAATGCTAGCACAAGTTTTTTTTTTTATCTGAAAGGATGTAGCACCTTAACTTTATTTACCATGCTTTATTTTTAGATAAACCCTAGTAGTGTTTATTCTTTCTGTTTAAGAACGGTTTAAAAATCTAATTTGTAATTTAATGCAACAATAAAGGGACTAACCGGAAAGAAAATGAATAAATGAATGAATGAATGAATGCAACAATATAAACTACAAAAATAAAAAGTGCCTATAGGGCATGCAAAAACTCCAGTGCCCTTTTTAGACCCAAAGGAACCAAACCATGTGACCTATTTGTAGTTTTGTGGGCATAGACCTTTGTTGGTCACAGCAGAACTTTTCAAAGGATCTCGTTGATCGGACTGCCATCTAAGCATCTGCTGCACTTAATGAAATTAATCTTGGTTAATAAGAGCAAAGGCCTTCCCTTTCTACTAAGTAGGAGCCTGTCTGAGCCATAAGGTCCTTGCAGTCTGACAACAAGGCCACTCAATCCTCATCCAGTTTCACCTCTCCGACCCTCTGTCATTATGACATGCAGTGTCACTGCCGCTAATAGTGAAGATCAATCATCTGCTCGCTGTGACCTTATTTGCTCATTATGTCTCATTTTATTTAAACTAAAATGTTGCATTAAAATGTACATAATACAGAAAGGGATCATTTGTTAATATAAACCGACAATGAAAATATTTATTAACCTTAGTTGGCACTGAATGCTTGTTTTTAATGTATTTTTAGTATGAAAGCCTGTTGAGTGATTTTTATGTGAAAGACTTCAGAAAAAAAGGCCAGAAAAACGTATCACTTATGTATTGACAATACATATAGGCTAATGGCTTGCTGTTCTGTAATAATGCAAATGAAAATATAACTCAAACTATATAGACTGTCATGTATGTATATGACCCTTTTTTATTCAGCAAACATTGTGACAGGTTGATTTTACTGATCACTTCTCTAACTAGCAAGTTTTCTTATGCATGCTTAGCATTTAGCTAACTGCTAGTTGTATGACTAATAATGTTAGCCAACAAAAAGTGCTAAAAGAGTTAGCATTACATGAGATATCAGTTCAATCATTTGTCTATTTCTGATTAGATGGGCATGCAAGAGAAATCTTTAGCTAACCAAAGCATAATCCACAATAATAAAAGATAATCCTTGTCTTGTGTGTGCACTGATAATATATACCCATTCTTGATTATCATTTCTGCCCAGTGCACACATTTCATTGTATTTAACCACAGCTGTCATCTTTTTCTCCTGGCAGCAGGTATGTGATTAAATCATAAATTTGGAGCCTCTAATATAAATTCTGGCACGCAACATGATGATATTTTTTGAAGCCATGTGCTGGTTTGTATTGGCCATCTTCATTTTTTAATTTGTTTTAACACAATCTAATGCCATCTCAACATTTTAAGAAAACAATATGTTGCTGGCCGCAGTTCCCTTAATGGCCATCAGTGTAGTTAATAACAAGGGTTTCTGAACTACATATTGCAGCTATAGGGCTCTATCATACACCTGGAGCAATGTGGCGCCAGATGTGATCTATTCATTCATTCATTTACTTTTCGGCTTAGTCCCTTTATTTATCAGGGGTCACCACAGAGGAATGAACCGCCAACTTATCCAGCATATGTTATTACACAGCGGATGCCCTTCTAGCGGATGCTCCCTTCACTGGGAAGCACCCATGCATTCACACACATACACTACAGCCAATTTAGTTTATAGGATTCACCTATAGCACGTCTTTGGACTGTGGGGGAAACCAGAGCACCTGGAGGAAACCCACAAGCCAGCGACCTTCTTGCTGTGAGGCGACAGCGCTACCCACTGCACCACTGTGTCGCCCCAGATGTGATTTATGTGTTTTTATGAGTTTCAGACTGGCACAGGTATCATTTTCATCTCCTTAATTATGTTGTTTAATTAGCAAAATAATTTGCACCCATTTGTTCTCCCATGTGCATGCTGGTCTGAAAAGGAGGTGTGTTAAGGTGCATTGTTGGTGTGTTGCTATTTTGATGCAACAGAAATAGACTGCTGCTGCGCATCCCTGTGTGTGTGATGAGCAACATGTGTGCATGTTGTCAACCAGCTAGGGATGCACCGATACCACATTTTTACAAACCGATACGAGTATGAGTATTTTAATTTGTGTACTCGCCGATACAGAGTACCGATACCGATACTTCATAGATTTGGTTTCAATAAAGTTTATTTGTTCGTTTTTTTTTTTTTTTTGTATAGGCTGTCTGATCTTTACAAAAGCTGTAAAATGACATGCGCGCGGTGACGGCAGTGATATTCAGCTCTGACAAGAAGCTTCTATTTAGCCTGTAGTCTTTAGATTTTTACATTTCTTTCATTTTTTTATTTATAGTTTAGAAATAAAATGAGAGCTTGTTTAGCTGTGACCATTATGAAAGGATCATATTTCATATTCGGTTTATTCTTCAGCAGCCTAAAGATTCGTTTATAATGTATTTTATAAACGGACTGTTTATAAGGACTAAGCTATTAATATATAATACATTAGGCCAATTTATACATTAAGACATTGAGGTCAGCTAGGACAACAAATCACATCCATGTATAGTGAATATATCGGCCTTTCATGTCCGATACCAGTACGAGTTTTTCAACCAAGTATCGACCCAATACCTGATATTGGTATCGGTGCATACCTACAACCAGCCTATATGCGCATATTACTAATGTCACAATCTCCAGCGATCTAAATCTTGCGGATCACTGGAGAATAACACACCACACTAAAGAACTACAACTCCCAGCATGCACCGCGCACACCGGTTGCTGCTTTCCACTGATTGCAAACACACACACAGCTGAAGCTATTCATTGACTGATTCAAGGACAATATAAAGAGCACACATACACACACATCTGGGCTAATTCTTGTAAACTGTTTGGTAAACTTTGCTTCGCCTTGCTTGTTTGACCTTTGCTTTGTTTGTTTGTGCTGCTTGCTGTCGGAAATGACCGTTCGCCTGTTTATGACTATGCTCTGGATTTTCCTGCATGTACCCGTTTGCTCCTGTTCTGACCATTGTTTAGATGACAACTCTCTTGAATAAACCTGCATTTGGATCTTCAACTCCATTGTCCATCACCCTAACAACTAACATGCTCTTTAAATGGAAAAAAATGCAGGTCGTTGGTTCGATCCCAGCTTGGAGCGGGTTGGGTGGTGTAGGACTGGTGGGGTTACATTGGTGCCGTGACCCGGATGGGAGTGAGGTTTAGGGTGGTGAGTGTAGTGAAGTGCTGTGCAGGTAAACCTTACTTCTTTGACCTCTAAAAGTTCTATAGCGACAGATGCTAGAGGCCATGGTCTTTAGCCTCCTTCTTCGAGCAACCGACTCCTATACAAAGAATCATCGATTCGATCCCAGCTCAGAGCGGTTTGGGTGCAGTAGGATCGGTGGATTACATTTAGACCAAATTTTAGTTGGTCAATGTCACCAGTTTTTATGAATATAAAGATTTATAAAATATTGTTGTTTATACGTCCATTTACCAAATTAACAACTGTCTTCCCTTTACTTAAAACAGGGTCAACATTTAGTTAGCCTTTAGCGGGTGCTTTTATCCTGAGTGATTGACACTAATAGCAAACACACAGCCTCCTGCAGTAATTTGAGGATAAGTGCTACGTGGGATTTAACCTGCAACTTTTGTATTAGCAAGCTAGAGCCTTCATTTGTTACTTGCCTGTCCTCAACCTGACCTCAAACCATGCACGACCTGCACAGCTTGTCAAAATCTCCATCCTTTATCACTTATTTGCAACCTTTTGGTTATTTATCGCTGAGTGCACGGTAGTTATTCATATAGAGCGCTGCTTCTTGATCCATATCAGGGTTTGTGAGGTTTGTGGATTATTGCTCGTGTTTTGAAACTAGTTCAGCTGACATTTGTGTACATGTCAGCATCAAGAGTGTGATATGACATATAGCTGAAACTGTGGCTGCTGTTAGTATGATGGGCTTCCCCTTCAGACTTATCCAAACCACAGCAACACCTTCAGCAAAGCTCAGTGTTTTCATACAGAGCTTCCTATCTGATCAGCAAAATGCATCTAGAGCTTTAAAACAGAAAAAGATTTGGAATATTTATGAAATACCAAATCTGATGTTGTTGTGATGAGTGTTTATAATAACTTTATTTTAAAATGTGGATCGCACAAGATGAATAAAGCATGCAAATGATTTAAAAACACCCAGCAAATGAGCAGAAAAACACACAATCTGCTTCTGAACGACGGTTTCCCTCAGGGCGGCTTATGAACACTGACCATATGGTTGTTTCCCGCTTTGATGCTAAAATAAACACCCTGTTGTGTACACTTGGGACATGAACAAATATTTCTGTCTGGAATGTTCCTACATTTAGAACACGAATAAGCTAATTATAGAAATCACAAGCCAATGACTGGCTAAAAATAGTCTGGACTGTCCTTTAAACAGATATAAGGGCACTAAAAATAGTCCTTTATCTCATTAGACTAAACCTTTGTGTAACCTACATGTGAAAAGGTAGTGATCACAGCACTTGGAAACTCCCATAATCCCCATCGGTCTTCACTGGTCCATTCCAGAACGTTACTGACTGCATGACCTAACCAAAACACAGTTTATTTTTATTCAGAGTTTTTTTAGAAATGGGTATCCCAAGGACACCGACTTGATTATTAGGCTAAAGCAGTTAAAGCAGTAAGCAGTAAAGCACCACTAGTGAAAAAATATGTTGACCTTACGATAAAGTCGATAAAATCACTCAATCTCTCTCTCTCTGTCTCTTTCTCTCTCTCTCTCTCTCTCTCTCTCTCTCTCTCTCTCTCTCTCTCTGTTTATATATATATATATATATATATATATATATATATATATATATATATATATATATAATACATATGAAGAGTTCAGATGCAAAATCTCTAAAAAGTGTTTGTTCAGTTATTTTACTATTAAAAAAAATAAAATTATACATACATATATATATATATATAGCCAGAAGTATGTATTGTGGCATTTCGTCTTTAAAATGAATTAGCTGACCGTTTACGTCCATATGGATAGCTTTCCCGCAGTTACCATTTTGTCGAGTTAGTTTGCCCTGTACGACAGCGCACTTAAGACGCAGAGAAGGGTTGACCACGATGACGGGGTTTGAGTACGGCAAAGAACGGTTCCAGAAAGCGGATAAGACAAAAACAGAATCCAAAAAATAAAATAAACAAGTGAATAACAGGGTGAGAATGTGGTTAAATCTGAAAATGTGCTAAAAATCATGCGAGGGCTTTTTTTATTTTTCTGGATCACTTTTTAAAACTGTCGGTTGGGTTTAGGGAAGTGGGTGGGTGGGTCAATCTGTGATTTTGAAAACACTATTGGTTAGGTTTATGGAAGGAGGATGGTGGGTCAGTCGATCAGTTAGTCAGTCAGTCAGTCAATTCAGTAAGTCAGTCAGTCGACAGCTGCTTTTTGTGGATTTACGTGAGAACATCTGGTGCGAATGGCACTCGCGAGAGAAAATTTAATTAAATAAAATTAAATAAAATAATGGAATATATTATATATAAATCCCAAAAGGCATCACGGTGGCACAGTGGGTAGCACTCACAGCACGAAGGTCGCTGGTTCGAGCCCCAGCCGGGTCAGTTGGCATTTCTGTGTGGAGTTTGCATGTTCTCCCCATGTTTGCGTGGGTTTCCTCTGAGTGCTCGGGTTTTCCCCACAAGTCCAAAGATGTGCTATAGGTGAATTGGGTAGGCTAAATTGTCCATAGTGTATGTGTATGAATGAGAGTGTATGGGTGTTTCCCAGTGATGGGTTGCGGCTGGAAGGGCATCCGCTGTGTAGAACATATGCTGGATAAGTTGGTGGTTCATTCCGCTGTGGCAACCCCAGATTAATAAAGGGACTAAGCTGAAAAGAAAATGAATGAATGAATAAATCACAAGAGGGCAGCATGGTGGCAAAGTGGGTAGCACAATCACCTCACAGCAAGAAGGTCACTGGTTTGAGCTTCAGCTGGGTCCGTTGGCTTTTCTGTGTGGAGTTTGCATGTTCTCCCCGTAATTGCATGGGTTTCCTCCGCGTGCTCCAGTTTCCCCCACAAGTCCAAAAACGTGGTATAGGTGAATTGGGTAAGCTAAATTGTCTGTAGTGTGTGAGTGTAAATGAGAGTGTATGGATGTTTCCCAGTGATGGGTTGCAGCTGGAAAGGCCTTGCTGCGTAAAGCATATCCTGGATAAGTTGGCAGTTCATTCCACTGTGGTGATCCCAGATTAATAAAGGGACTAAGCTGAAAAGAAAATGAATAAATAAATGAAATCACAAGATTATTGAAAAAATGATTTATTCATTCATTAATTTCATTTTCTTTTCTGAAAAAAAAATATGTTGACCATTTATTGAACTGCTGTTGGTGTTGTTTTACTGTTATTTTTTTGTTTATTATTAATAAGTAAACCATGCGTCATGTATTTACATATTTGTCTAAATGTCACTAGGAAACTCCCATAGTCCCCATCGGTCTTCACGGATCCATTTTAGAACACTACTGACTCCATGACCTTAGCAAAACACAGTTTATTTATATTCACAATTTTTTTCGAAACGGAACTTCCAGTGACACTGACTTGTTGAAGAAATGTGTTATTTTAGTTGCTTAATTAAGCTTTTAAATTTGTTATTCAGAGTAAAGCTTGTGTCATGCACAGTGTTTGCATATTCATCTAAATGTTGCTCTTAATTCTGTTAAAGGTGTGGGGATATTTTCAAACAGTGTACTGCAACAAATACTAAGATAAGCAATAACATGGATTTTTAAGTGTATTTAACCTCCAAACAAAGAACAAAAAAAATTTTTTTTTTAATCCTCAAATAAGAATAAAAATAAAATCCTTTATAAGAACATTTCAGATGGCACTTAGAGGTTTTTGCATTTGAAATCTTCATATGAGGCTGAAGCTGGACTAACACACACTCACTCACAATTTCCTTCGACTTCAGCCTTCAGCTGGGACTCGAATCAGCAACCTTTTTGCTGTGAAGCAACCTTTCTTACCAATTAGCCACCGAGCCACCCACTGCACTAATACATGTAATGCAAATCATAAAGCATAAATGCAAGTTGTTTTAACTACAGTTACACAGAGATACATTTATAATTATACAATGATCTTTATTTTGAATACCAAGCATAGCAGCTAACATTTAATAGCTTAAAGCATTGATCACATGTCAGATGAATAGCTTCAGTACAAGCTTGCGTGACGTCAAGTTTTCCAGCTCACCCAGTGATGAATTATAACAAATGTTTTGTTTCCAAGTCTCTGGGCCAATGAAAAAGCCACCGAGATTGACTCAAGGCTCCAGAATAAAACAACTAAGTATTCCAGCCATTCAAGGAATGCTGGTTGTTCTGCACACTGCAGCTGCACAGCTGTGACAGGGACATAATGCCCCTCACAAATGTCTTCCACTGCTTTATCAGGAGCAGACAGAGACAGCTGTGCTCATTAAAGAGTCATCTTTAAAATAATGCCCCAGAATTCCCCATAGTCCCCTTTGTGTGAGTAAGCGTGCCTTTCGAGCGCTTTAATCCTTTGAAACAGTAGATGTTTGATTCCATCTCCTTGACGGGCAGTATGTGTGCGTTTCTGTGGTCTATGCAGTTGCTCCAATGAGACAGAAACTCATAACAGAGACGAGGCCTACACCTGTTCCCTCAAATCGGCCAGAGGGCATTAGCCAAACAAACGCAGAGCTCCGTTTAATAGATGCCTAGCAACTGGAAGAATAAGATTTGTAAATGAGGACTCTTGATTTGCCATCTTGTTAAAGTGCCCCATTATGCCTTTTCGGATATTAGCTTTCATGTAGCATGAATTATAGTGAATGTTAAAGGTCTGTAAAGACTTAAGCGCAGATATATATTTTTTTCTTTGTTTGTTTATTTCCTTAATAAAAATAACTGACTTTGAACTGCATGAATAAGTCTTCAGTAGGCCCAAATGGAATCTGTGCCTGCAGATTTTCAACATATTTTTGAGCGCATCAAGTCCGTTCAGTTAACTGTGTGTAAATATATATTTATACAGTTTTTGGTTGATGGTTCATTTCACTGTGGTAACCCCTGACATATCAGCTGATTCAAATCTTATCACTCGATTGAGAAAAATAAATAAATAATAAAATAAATAAATAAATAAATAAATATATATACATATATACGTGTGTGTGTGTGTGTGTGTGTGTGTGTGTGTGTGTGTGTGTGTGTGTGTGTGTGTGTGTGTGTGTGTGTGTGTGTGTGTGTGTGTGTGTGTGTGTGTGTGTGTGTGTGCAGTTAAAGCCAGAATTATTAGCCCCTCTTTAAAATGTTTTTTTTTATATATATATTTCTAAAATTATGTTTAACAGAGGAAGGAAATTTTCACAGTATGTCTAATAATATTTTTTCTTATGGAGAAAGCCTTATTTGTTTTATTTCAGCTAGAATAAAAGCAGTTTTTAATTTTTTATTAACCATTTTAAGGTCAAAATTATTAACCCCTTTAGGCTATGTATATTTTCGATAGTCTACAGAACGAACCATCATTATACAATAACTTACCTAATTACCCTATACTGCCTAGTTAACCTTATAAACCTACTTAAGCCTTTAAAGGTCACTAAGCTGTATAGAAGTGTCTTGAAAAATGTCTAGTAAAATATTATTTACTGTCATCATGGCAAAGATAAAATAAATCAGTTATTGGAGAAAATTGGGGGAAAAAATAAACAGGGGGGGGTAATAATTCTTACTTCAACTGTGTGTGTTTGTGTGTGTGTGTGTATGTATGTATGTATGTATGTATATGTATATATATATATATATATATATATATATATATATATATATATATATATATATATATATATATATATATATATATATATATATATATATATATATATATATATAAAATATTTGATCAAGTCTGCTCTATTGAGGGTTTCAAATGATATTTTGTTGAAGGTTGATTCCCTGCTGTTCTTCTATTATTTGATCTCAGTGCAGGTTTTTATACAGTTGATCATGACATTCTTATTGATCGGCTTAGAGATCCAGGGTCTAGCCTGGGACTGGTTCTCTTCATATCTGAAGGATAGAACTATCTCAGTCAGTTTGGGCAACTGTTGTTCTTCTGTCATTTAATCAGTGTGTGGGGTTCCGCAGGGCTCAATACTGGGTCCGGTTTTGTTTTCCATTTACTTGCATCCGTTGGGAAAAATGCAAGGCCGGAAGTTAAAGAGAATTATTTACATTAGATATTAAATTTCCCATTAATTGGAATTTATTAATGTCTACCCCTACCCCAACCCTAAACCCAACCGTCACAGTAATGATTAACCATGTGGATGGATGATAACAGCATTCTGAGCCTACAGTAATAATTTTTTTCACAAAATTCTGTGCAGAAATAGCTACAATCTATCCTCAGATTCTATCTAGCCCTGGTCATAAGTAATTCCAGTCTTACTTCCTGCACAAACCTGCATATGTTTTATTACAAATGCATAAGGCCTGTTTGTGATTTTTGTTTGCCGCTTGCAAAAATTATGCTTTGACCTTCAAACACTAGGTAGTGAAGCTAAGTTTGGTTTCTGTTGTTGATATGAGATGCTTTTGCACTATGAACTTTAAACTGCAAGTATTAAGAAAGCCATTAGGGAGAAATAAATGAGCTTCTATTTAAGTGTGGGGCTAATCCTGGCAACTTCACTTCCTGGTATGACATGGTACAGTATGCTTCGGTATATTTTTGGGGGGTGTTTTCCACTGGGTACAATACCTGGTACCTGGAACTTTTTTAACACCACCTAGGCTGTGGTTCCAAGTAAGCCATACTGTTACTAAAATGTCACATGCAAACACTGCAGAACCTTATTCGTCAGAGATAATCATCACTATCCTTATCATTGGATTTCCTTCATGACACCTAAATAAACTGTAAATTTACGGCTTATTTATGTCATGTATTTTAATTGACTGTTGCACTGGACACGGCTGTATCGTGATAAGTAGAGGATGTACTGATGTATCTCTTGGTGTAAACTATCTATTCAAGTAATTATAATATGTCTATGTAAGAAAAGAACAGTCCCAAATATCTTTATAGTTGTTGTGTACCAACATGAAAGGTGGGGTACAAGAGGAAATAAACGAAAAATGAAATTACAAACAAGCAGCATCTTCTGCACTTTCACTCTCGCTCTCTCGCTCCATGCATGCAACCTCACACATAAGAGGAACTCTGTGTCAATACTCATATACAACGTCAAAATCTATTGATTGTGATATCATCGTAAATGAGTGGCTAGCAACGTTTGTAATCTCACCCACTTAAAGCGATACTAAACTGAAGTGGAAACCATACTGAGCTGAGTCATACTGTGCAGTTGAAAAGTGCCCTACGTCTACAGTAATTGGGAGAATGTATGTCATACTGTGCATTTCATACTGATGTCATATTTTGAAGTGTTGCAAGACACAGATATTCAACAAAAGCTAATGTTAGAGGCACTGGGCTGTTGTCTTTGTAATGTAGTTTTGAGAGGAAGCCGTTTGCTTCCATTTTTAAAGGATGAGGACTCAAAACTGTTCATTTAACAATTGTTGAAGAAGCCTCTGGAGCAAAAAGTTAGATAGTCAATGGGCATTTAGTTTCGATCACAACAGATTAAGTCATCTGACCAATCAGTGCAAAGTAGACTCAGGAAGGTGGGGTTTAGACTATGGAGGATGAAACCTACAAAAACAATAAATAAATAAATGCGCAAATATAAATAAAAAATGAGTAAATAAATCCATAAATTTCTGCATAAATAAAATAATAAATAAATATGCAAATAAATAAATGTATATAAAAATCCACAAATTCCTGCATAAATAAATATATAAATAATTAATAGTGTGGGCAGATAAATTATTAAATAAATTACATGAATGTTGGGAGAATAAGAAACTGCTCAACTAAAAGTTTATTTTTCCCTGCGGTTCAAATGCCTATTCATTCTTGAGCACGTATTTACTTTTCCTCAGGTCAACATGCTAATGAAAGTCTGTCTATCAATTATCAGAAGGTGGTCTTTATGCCTAATCATTAGAAAAATGTAGCAAAATTTTGATTTTTTTTTTTTTTTTTTGTGACTGGCTTCTGATGATTGACCCCCTCTCATTAGCATATTGACCTGATGAAAAAGTAAATATGAAACTATGTTTAAGAAATATTTAAACGTTTGAAAGAGGGGAAAAATAAACTTTATTTAGCCTTTTCTTATATAATTATTTACCCTCCTGCACTATTAATTGTTTAAATATTTATTTATGCAGGAATTTGTTGATTCTTTTTTATACACATTTATTTATTCATTTTCATATTTATTTATTTAATGTTTTATTTAGGGATTTATTTATATATTTATATTTATTTATATATTTTTTTATTTTTTTATTTATTGTTTTTGCAGCTTTTGTCCTTCATATTAGACAGACCGGATCCTTAAATAAACCATTTCAGACAGTTGAATAAACAAGATGCTGCTGCAATGCACACTAAAAGAAAATAAAAAAATGTGTTTTTATATCTTGTATGGATGTAAAACTTTGTAGAAGACCTCCAAAATATAATTAGAAACCTATAAAATAGCAGATGAACTTTTTGGAAGGTTGTGGAAAAAAAGCGGTTTCATATAGAAAGCACAGAAACACTAGATACCATTCTATACATACTGCCAAGCTAAAATAGGCCAGATTTCTGCTCAAGGACTTTTCTTTTATTCTGCTCAGTTGATGAACAGTTTCAGCCGTTTTAACTTGTATTTGCAGTTTTAATTATTTTATGATTATACAAGAAAAGCCATTCTAGGCCATCTTATTTCTGTCTTTTGGTTTCAGTTGTCAGCTAACTTGTATTTATATTATGTATATTGTTTTGGATGTCAACACTCAAGGACAGAGTGAAAGTGTTCTTTTATTCAGACTTCTCTTGAAATGAACTGTTGGCTCCCATTGTGCACAGACTTACGCAATGACTGATACAGTACAATTAAACACTGAAATTCAGTTTTCCTCCAGCAGTGATGGTGTAATAGGCAATGTCTGTTCATTGCAAATCAGTGCTGACGGATATAAAACCACCTGCTCTGTGTGCACTTTATACAATATGATGTAATATGCAAGAATCACCCTGTGAAGTAATCCATGTTGAAAGGAACTAGATGAATGAGATTAAATAGAGAGTAAAGACTTTAGTTTTTTAGATTTTTCACTCAGGAATATAAGGAAAGTTATACCCCTGCTATTAGCCAAATTACCTACTAGATTTGCAAAAATGTGCAGGATACAAAGTTTACTGGCTGAAATGTTTCATCCAAAAGTGCAAAGAGCAGACCAGGTGTGTGCCGGGGCAGATTGTGGGACTCTAGCACAAAATCAGACTTCACTGATCTCAATGAAAAACGTAATCACACTAGTTCACTATATGTCATTAACCATATAGACAACAGTATAACTGTGTGAAAAAGTGACTGATTTCAGTAATAACCTTTATTTAACCAGGCAAGTCAATTAAGAACCAGTTCTCATTTACAATGACGACCTGGCCAAGAGGCAACATAAAAAGCAGATACAGAACAAAGCAGCAGGGACACAATACAATAACAATATCACAAATGCAGATAATAACATAAAAAAACAATGAAAAACTAAAAACAAGCACAGTGATCTTGTACTATTGACTGGATTGAATTTTTAAAAGATGATTGTGGAATGAAAGTGTTGAGATTTAAGGTCTGCTGCAGATGATTCCAAAGAGTAGCGACCAAATGAAGTGTAAACTTTGGGTATGCAAAGGTTAATAAAACTACTAGAGCGCAGATTTCGACTTGATTCCTGAATGTTAAGAAGTGACTAAATATAGTGGAGTTTTTCCAATAAGAGTTTTGTAAATGAGCAGAAACCAATGAATTCGACGTCAGTAGCACATTTAGGGTCGATTTATAGAGAAGGGGGCATCAGGGTTTCTGCAGGTTTCACCAAGTTAAATTTAAGACATTTTAAGACATTTTTACGACCATTGTGAACAAAATGTTATGACTTATACAGGGCTAAACAAACTATTCAGGCTTTCGAATATCCCCGTTGGAAAAGATTTTCACTGGCCCCATCAAATAAATGATTGTAATTTAATACAATCAATAATACAACAATAATAATTATCATTTAATAATAAACATAGGTCAGGTCAGTATCCTCAGCAGGAGAACTTTTAAACAAATGTTATTGTAAGGAAAATAAAACCATTATGGTAAATAGAGTTTAAAATTAAATTTTATAAAATAAAAGTCAAATATTGAGATGGATTGCTGGTGATTGTATGGGTGTTAATGGCCAGATTGGATAGCTATTGACCGTATTCTTCAATGCAGAAGTGTGCTCGTTTTTGCGATTGTTTAGAACTTCCGATTTAGTTGCCTATGGAAGAAATGACTAGGAATAATAAACGTCAGAAAACGGTCAAACTACTTGCTCTACAAACAAATGTGTGCATACTAAACAGACAAAGTAGAATAATATAATAAGACAATATCAGTTTGCAACATCAAGCAGCAGAACGAGCTGTTTTAACATCTAAAAATGAATGGAAGTGAATGAGACCGGAAGTCTCGAGCCAATAAAGATTCAAATGGCTGCACCCACTTGTATGCGGAGGATAAGGTGTATAGATGAACAACGGAAAAATAAGACCTGTTTAAAAAGATTTAAGACCTACAACACAATATTTCAGTAGATTTAAGACTTTTTAAGGCCTTAAATTTTGTTGTTGAGATTTTAAGACATTTTAAGACCCCATGGACACCCTGGGGATGCTTCAGATTCCAGAGCATTAGACTAGACAAAATATCTGACAAGAAGCCGAAATGTAGTGTGATATCTTCAAAATTATTTGTTCATATTGGTGGAAGTAAAAGTCGATACATTTTGAATTCATATATTCTAACTGCGAATTTTATTGTTGTAAATAACCTAACATTTTGATAACCCAAAAGCTTTAAAACGTCAGACTTCAAACTGGGTGTCCACGGGGTTTTAAAAAGTATAAAAAGTTAATAAATCAATGTAGAGAAATTTAAGGCCCTTAATAAATTCTAAAAAGCCTTAAATGTTATTTTGCAAGGTATTAAATTTTATATCATTTTTGATTATGCGATGTACGATTGTATGCTAATGTTTGCCTGAATTAAATCTGCGAATATCAGGATGCTGTGTAATTCATGAAATCAATACAATCCTGCTAGATTTGACACCATGCTGCTTTGTTTAGTGCAGTAACCAAGGCAATACCATTATTTCTGCAGTTCTATAGGTGCCAACCTGCCGAATTAGCTAGAGTTAATAGATTTTTATTCAGTGTATTAAAAATGTTTTCATTTTGGATTAGTTTCTTACTTTAATATTTAGTATACTGTAAGTTAAAATCTCACCAGTGTTTACAGTCGAAAAGGGGTTATAAGGTCTTAAAATGTATGTAAAGAGTCTTAAAAAAGGTCTTAAAAGGTATTGAATTTCACTTTCTGACTCCTGTGTACTCTGTTAAAATATAGATGTTGTGGCCAAGTACTATTAATTTGTTCCAACATTTTATACAATTTTCAGACATGCCATAATTATTTGGAAATTTTATTTATTTGGAGAATAATATGTTTTCCTATACATGTAATGTGCGGTCATGGTAATATACAGTAGCAATAGGACACCAAAAAATGTAACTGAATTTTAAAACTTGTTTCTAAAACAAGTAAATAACATCCAGTCATCAGTGCTACATTTTTTTACTTTGAAAAGAAAGAAAAAAAGTGTATATCTGCCAGGAAATGTTACTGAAGCTACAGTTGGAAGGTAATTAAACGAATATTGTTAACCAAACAGTGACCATGTTTACATGGACATCAGTAATCAAAGTAATTATTTGCCTTAATCTGATTAAGACCACAATAAGATTAAGGTGTTTACATGAGTTGCTTTTTGAATCTTCCTTTCATGATCCTGTTTGACATGTAATAGCACATAATTCGATTAACATCATTGCGTCACCACACTATCCACGTTTCCTCCAGAGTTTCTTTTTAATTTGTCAACTTTAACTGCAGTTTGGCACTTTCACTTTCATTCAGGAACATTTCATCCATGCCTCCCATGACAAACGTGATACTGGATGCAAGTATATGAACTGCTAGAAGTGTGTTGCTTTAATAGAATTTGATACCGCACCCATGTATGGTAAAAAAAAACCTCTGCATTTCACGATATGTGTGTCTGTGGTTCTTCACTGACTTTGTAGGTGCAGGGAATAGTGTCAAACAATTGTGTGTGTATAGACTATCCTGTTGCTAAATGCGGCGAAAATCTTACACGATGGTAATAGTTTGATTAAGGTGTTTACATGTCTGTACTGCACTTCAATAATGTAACTAAAATCAGCATACTCCACATGTCCTAATTCGATTTCTGTTTAATTCGATTATGACCTTAGTCGGATTAAATTAATCATAAATCGCTGTTTACATGGTCGACTCTTAATCAGAGTATTGCCTTAATATTATTAATAGTATTAAAATTGGATTATTGGTGTCCATGTAAATGTACTCATTCACTTCCTTTGTTTAATAAAACTATCGTCAACTATTTGTTTTTCAACATTCTTCAAAATATCTTCCTTTCTGTTCAAAAGTAGAAAGAAACATATACAGGTTTGAAACACGTGCAGTACCAGTATGATGACCAAATTTTCACTTTTATATGAGCTATTTATTTAACGGTCATCGTCATCAATTTAAATCTGATGTGAAACACATGTCTGTCTCATTGCTCACCTTCTATTCTTCATTCTTTCCTTCTACAGTTTTTGGTCTTTTCAGCATGTGACAGACACGCTGTAGCGTCCCCTAAAAATGGGCCACTTCTTACACAGCATAACGTTGAAAGAGGTCATCTGCTCCAGGTTATGCATCGCATCGGCTATGTATTGACCCACTTACACATAACCTATTCTATCTTTTCTATCTGTTCCTTTGTCGTCTCAGGGGACAAAACAGAAATGGGAGCATCATTCTCTGATCAGTGTAAGCCCATCGCTGTTTCATTCAGCCCTAGTTTGCTGTGTACAGACCCAGTAACAACAATACATTCCCTAACCTGAATTAGGCCCTATTGTGTGTAGATGGCACTGTTAACAGACGCATGGATTTATATTTCTTTGCAGAAATAAATCGCAGAATATCTCTAAGTGTAACAAATGCACTGATTTTAAAATGGATATAATTTAAAAAATCTTTTATACCAAATTTCTATACTTCATCATCCAAATAATTGAAAAAGAAAAACAACAAAGCAAGCAGTTTAGGTGCTTAATTGGAAGAAATCACAGAATAATCATGTACATACCCAGATAGCATACAAATGTGGGCCACTTTAGGCAGTTATGCGGCACTCGTGGTCTTCCTTCGGCCCAGACAAAATGAATGTGAGCCTGAAGTGGCCCACCTGTAGGGGGGACCAAAGATTCAAATTCATATATGGGCCATTTGAGGCAAAGATTTGGCACTTATAGCAAAATGTAATCTGAATGTGAGCCTAATGTGGCAAAATGCTAAATTTGGCCCAAATGATGGAGAACAAATGTGGGCCACAGTTAGCAAAAATGTGGCATAGTCATTTAAAGGTAATCTGTGTCTAAACCTAATGTGGCTCACACGTGTAGGTGCAAATGTGGCCCAGTTATCTTAAGACATGTGTGCCACTTTTGGCAAATATTTGGCACAGTAAGCTCTGGCTATTACGGCTGTGAACCTATTGTGGCCCAGAGAAAATATGGCAAATGTGGGCCAGTTATTTTAGTGTCTGGTGTGGGCCGGATTTGAGCCACATGAATTTTGCTAGCTGGGTAGCCATAGAGTGCATTGGTTCCATGTTAAATTGTTCTCTGATACCTACATAGTAGCTTAGGCAAGTTCAAATATTCTCCAGAAATGATATGCTTTTATATGCTCATTTATAACCAGAGGAAATACCCTACAATGAAAAGCTCAGTTTTGACCCTATTTGAAATGGTTGTCAATATTAATGAGCTCTACTCTGACACTCATGACACTGCCTGCTCTTACACACACTTAAGCCCATTTCCCACTACTAGGCCGAAGGGTTCTGTTTGCTTAACTACTTCATTCCATGGCGATCAGGTCCAGTTAGTAGGGAACAGTTTCATTTTACACTGTTGTGCTGATAATGGAACTCTTTGGAATGTACTACTAACGCATCAGCCCATGCCTTGTTTACAGTGTAAGGTAAACAGTGATATGGACGATTATCAGATATATGTTTTTGGGATTCACTACAATTAAATTGGCTGTAGTGAATGAGTGTGTGTGAATGAGAGAGTGTATGCTTTGCAGCATCTACTGCATAAAACAAATGCCAGAGTAATTGGTGGTTCAATCCACTGTGGCGACCACTGATCAATTAGAGATTAAACCAAAGGATAGTAAGATTCTTGTTTAAAGATTTGGGGTAGATAAGACTTTGAATAAGGTTTAAATAATACTATTTACACACACTATTTCCAATTTTTGTTTACCCAAGAAATGGCTCTAGGCCCAGCTAGGACTTGACTAGGGCTGGAAAAATAGATATTGGAAAAATCGGACATTGCGATAATTAGTTTTTCGGCAATATTAATTGTGATATGAATATAATCATTTCACCAGATGACTTAAATAGCTCAATTTGGAAAGAACTCATAATTTTATATTGATTGGGATGATTTCGTAGGCCAGATAATCTGCAAAAACTTAGTTGCATTTTTTGGTGCATCTAACTGTATTCGAGGATAAGTTGAACAAACAAATGCAAGCAAGTAAAACTGCATAGTCTTCATTGTAGAAAAGTTAAATGGAAAACATTTTGGAACATTTTGGAAAACAAATCAACCAACTTTTCGAGCATGTTTAGACCCTCAAAAATGTGATTCATTCTAGAGAATAATAATAATAATAAAAATTAAAGCTGCAAGCAGCCACGAAAGGGACCTCGCACTTTGGCTCACCGCAACCTGGTGGCCTGATGTGTTCACACCAGATGCGGAACGTGTGGATAAATTGCACAATTCGCGCGTAATTAGACACGTGAACATTTAAGTTTACTCGCTTCATTCGCGCGTTAAAGTCCGCTTCATTCGTGCGTCAAATCCGCTTCATTCGCGCATCAAATTCACTTTAGAACAGACTGAACCGAGCCCAATTTGATAAACTGTTGTCTGTGTCGGCTGGAGGATTTCCCCAGGGACACCAACAACAGGCGCTACATCACAATCACACCCCCACAAGAGCAAGCTCCTAATTGGTTAACACAGCGCGAATGTCCTCTTAAGTTGAGATTTTTGAACTCGAGCGATTCGTGTGAAACACCATTCAGTGTGTCAAACTCACAAAACGCTCAATTCGCACCGCGCGTATCATGGCACACATGCCGCACAATTTGCGTCATTTGCGCCTATCGCGCCGCAGTATGTCTATGTGCGAGTTTGCATTGACTTAACATGTAAATAACTCGCGCTTGACGCTTCTTCCACATCTGGTGTGAACACAGCTTTAGGATGACAGAGAACAGTGGACAATAATATTTATATATATATAATATATTAATATAAAACTGAATAATACATATTTATCCCATACTTTCTTCGGGCAGCAAGTGGCGCTGAACTGTAGCTCAATATTGGAATGTCTTCAGGAGAGGAATTTCATCGAACGTATGAATTTTCAGGCAGATAGGACATTGTGTGACTGAATTGTAAGTACTTCCTCTTTCATGGCGAAACACTTAAATTTGTCAGTCTGCCATGGGCACGGCCTTCGATGAAAACTCTAGATCTTCACAATTTAACATCACAAAGGCCTTTGGATTAAACTAAAGGAACATGGATTCGATCTGACAAAATTTCTAGGAGGAGTTTGTTACAGTGTAAAACATGTCATTTCCTGTTGCCAGCAGGTGGCGCTACAACTGTAACTGGATATTAGCATGTAAACGTGTTCAGGTCAGGACTGTTATCAAATGTGTGGGTTTTGAGGCAGATCAGACAATGCACGCCTTCCTGTTTTGTGACGAAACATCAAAGTTTGCGAGGCCGCCACGGACATGTACTTCGACGAATACTTTAGATCTTCGCAATTTAACATCGCCAAATCTCTTTCACTCTATTAAGGTTAAGCTTCACAATCCCTCAACAATATGGTTCTTGGTCAGCTATAATTCCACTCAAATTTCCTGAGGCATGAATAAACTGTAAGTGAACTTGACATTGCAGATCCTGTGATGTGAATATTGCGAGTGATCACATTGAGATAACTGAAACAATATATTTTACAGCCCTACCACTGACCCACCGTGCATTTTTGTACTGGATATGAAATAATATTTGAAAGTTAATTATACTATAGTCAATGCAGTTTTAAAGTGCAAACAAACCATATACCTTTTAATCTATTTTTAATATGGCGGTGAGCATGTGCATCCACAATCAAATATTTAATTATACAGCCAATTAATCAATGTTGAGTGCATTTAAGGAAACAAAGGAAATGATCTAATTTATAAATCTGCCTTTCTTGCAAGATCTTTTGTAACTGTGGTCAGATGACATTGATCAACTGTTCATGCAAACTGTCTGCACGTGTTTGTGAAGGGAAGCCTCATTGTCTGCGGGTAACATTTGACCTGATAATAACTTCAGACTTGTCTGCTGTGATTGCTCTGTTGCAGACGGCTGAACCGTCTATGATATAGCCTTTGTGGTTTCCGTCTTTGAAATAAGATTGACAAAAAACCATAAGGATGTGTGAATGATTTTCCAGAGCAGTAGGTCGCAACACAAGCTATTCTGAACATGTTTTAAAAAAAGGAGCGTGATGTGCAAATCCACGTTCAGCTGCTTTTGTAACTCTAAAGCAGACTTTAATCTCATCTGTGCATTCTAGAGGGACAGAGAGTGAGGGAGAGAGCTGAAACTCATCCATGGACTTTCCTAATCCACTTATACCATAAACTTTCACCTATTTCTATCATGCATATAGAAAACTGCACAATCAATGTGCAACAGTTGCTTTAATCGAGATATGCTGACTGAGTAAATCTTATTACTCAAGGTCTAGCATCCAAAATTAACACACTAAGTTCCAAGAGTGTGTGACAAGTAAATAACGGGTCATTTGTAGACTCTGTATTGGGAGAGAACAAGAGCTTTGCATTTACTGTACATTTTCTCATACAAGGGATATTGCACTGTATAATATATAGTTCGCCTGGGAAAGCAAAATGGTGCAACAAAATGCACTCTTTTTGCAGATGATTGAAATTTCAGCAAGTTGCTTAAAAAATATTTTATATCTTCTGCTCTTTTGCTGTAATTTGAGGTAAACAGGCCTGTGTCAGTATTATTAGCCCTTAAATGCACAAATGCTTTTGCAATCGTTATTACATATGTGGGTCTTTAGCAACCCTGACCTATATATTCAACACAGGTTCACTGAAAATATATGCTTCAGCCTATGAGCCTTCTACATGTTTGACTGCAGTTTCTACATAGAATCACATTAAAGTACACGTGAACTGGAAACTAAGACCTGTATTGTGTTGTAACGTGGTTCCTATAGAAATGGAATATTAAATGATATAACAGTTGGCGTGGCTTGTTTTTTCTATTGTGAGCTGATTATATGTAGTACAGTAGATATTTTATTTAGAAAGACTTGGAAAAGGGTTTCAGGAGAGGTATTACAACCTAACAGACAGTTACTCCTCACACTTGTGTTTGTTGTCATAGTGCTGTCAAAATTGACAGTTGGAGGGGTGTGGTTAAGTATGTTAGCCACGCCCAATACCTCAGACAGACATAGGCTGTTTCTCAATTCCAAGAACGCAGAGAACGGACTTGCGTTCTTGTGAAGACTGGTCTTGCCAGGTCACCTTGGAAAGAATGAACTCGGGAGACAGCGAGGACACAGAACGCGTCCTGTGAGAAATGAGATTCTTCCTGATGATCACATTCATGCATTTTTAATGGAAAATTCTGTAAACATTACAGCGTTCATACAATGATTTATTGTTTTTCCCCATTTCAGTATATATAACTTGCACAAAAACCTTACAAATATTTTAATAGGAATTTCAACAAATAAACACCCTTAATGTGTTTATGCCGATTTTCATGTTAATGATTAGTTTCACTGTCTCATTTAGGGAAACTCCTGAAATAGATAAGCTATCTCTCTGAACTTAAATAATAAATCTATATATAATGTTGTGCTTCCCACCTCCTTTATTCAGCCGCAATGACTTCTGGGACTTCTAGTGTGAGTTCGGTGCTCAAGTCTACATCGGTGCATCCTCGATACCAAGAATACATCCGGGAACGTTTACTCGCCCTCCATTGTTGAGTTCTTGAGTTTTGGAACTGAACTTTGGCAGTTGATGATGACGTTACTCGAGAACACGAGGACACAAGATCACTGAAGAACGCATATTGAGAAACCATAATCCATAAGCCATAATCTGAGAATGTAACTGAAAACAAACAGGAAGTGCATTTTCAATTAAAGATTAGACGGACAAACCACATGCACAGATGAACTGTTCATCACAAAACTAGCAATGTGCGCTAACAAAATCATATGGTTAGTTTTGATTTTATTTGTACTTTAAATAAATTCATCAAATCAACTTAATGATGTCAATGATTTTTTTTGATCCAATACATTTGCCTCATGTGATTGATTTGCTTGCTAGATAGCTGTGATGCAGAGCGCTTGGATTTGAGTCTGGTGAACATGATTCCATCAGAGACAATAATAGTATGAAATAATCAAGGTAAAAATTTTGCATGGTCACAGTGGACTTTACTTTTTTATTTCTTGAAAACGCTATTGGTTGGGGTTTTGGGAAGGATTTAGGTCAGTAGTTTGCTGGTGATCTATATGATAAGCTCAGCTTTCTTGTTTGCGTCTGAAACTTACAACAAACCTATGACAAACGTAGTACATTTTCATTTTAAATCAGCATTTTTATGTTGAAAACGCTCCTCATCCAGACTGTTTTATTGTGTTTCAGAAAAACAATCTCTGTCCACACTGTACAGACCAAAACATGTGATACATGAACATTCATGCTCACTAAACATGTGCATATTTTGCCCATACCTGTACTGGCAGTCTAATGGTTGTGTACTGGCCATATTGGAAGGCTTTGACAAATCAATTAACATTATGCAATAGTCCAGAAGACCAGTCAGAGGGAGCAACTATAGATAGCTGTGCCTTCATTTTCAGAAGTTTGCATTTCAGTTCATCTGTACTGAAATAGAAGCATCTTTAAGCTAAAATGTGGTGTTTAGCATTTTCAAAAGCCTCTGTTATTTGCAGGTTGAAGATGCTGGAGTAGTGAGAACACCAGATGTAATCAGAACAAAACATATGCATTTTACAACAAAAATGCATTAGTGTAAACAGATATAAAGTAGATATTTTTTACGGAATGCTGAAGAATAAATAATGACAGAACTTTAATTTTTGGGTGAACTATTGCATTAAGTGTGTGAATGCCAAGGGAACTGACCGCATTTAATAGGGACTTGTTTATACAGTAGCCCTGGTAGCTGGTGGCTTTGAAAAAATACAAATAAGTATTATAATTCAACTCTGAGCCCTGGCTGGGTCAGTTGGCATTTCTGTGTGGAGTTTGCATGTTCTCCCCGTGTTGGAGTGGGTTTCCTATAGGTGCTCCGGTTTCTCCCACAGGTCCAAAAACATGTGGCATAGGTGAATTTGGTAAGCTAAATTGTCCGTAGTATGTATGTGTGTGAATGAGTGTGTATGGATGTTTCCCAGTTATAGGTTGCAGCTGGAAGGGCATCCACGGCGTAAAACATATGCTGGATAAGTTGGCAGTTCATTCCGCTGTGGCGACCCCTGATTAATAAAGGGACTAAACCGAAAATGAATGAAGGAATGAATTCAACCCTGGTAGATTATAGTAAAAGGATGGTCTGAGTCTAGCAGATGTACGTGACAAATTATTAATATTCATGTGTAAAGATACCATTTAATCTATTATTTTTGCACTTCAAAAAATGCTAAAATAATCTAAAATACAACTCCTTGGCTGCTTTGGAACAATTGTGGCTTGTGCATTTCATAAAAATAAATAAATAATAATTTCATGAAAATAATAATCATTAATTTTCAGTCAAAATCTTTTCTTTTTTTTTAACAAGGTGCATCAGAGAAAATATTCATCTGTGTCGTACAAGAACAATGTGTTCCACAGCAGAATATTATTTGTGTGTTATTCACCAAGTGTTAAAATTCAATTCACACCTAACATTGTTGAGCAGATTGAGCTCTAAATCTGGAAACTTCCCTTTTAAGGCAAGATCGACGTCATATGGATTTGCTAAAATGCTTGTGTTTCTGAACAATATGTGTGACTGTGTTAGCAGCATGTGATTGTTCCTCAGATGGCTTTGTCTAAAAATAAAGCAGAGCTGGCAAAAAATATCCCCTCGGTATAAATAGTCAGTCACCTACATTTGGCCTGTTTGGATAATTCAGCTTACGTGACAAATTCCCCTTCGTCACTGTGAGTGTGCAGAGAGCCGCGTAGACGCTCTGTGCTGAAATCCTCAGCAAGCACAAAAGTAGATCACACGTTATTTTTTCTCCCTTTTTACTCTCTTCTTTGCTTGGCATCGCAAATTAAATCTAATGAATGTATGTCATTTGTGTCTACATGCCTAGGGCTACTTTACATCCCATTATTATTTATATTTGCATGCAAATACCCTGCATAACAACTTGCTTCATGCAAAGCCAGGATAAATATAAGGCAATTTGTAAGATATTACATTCCTGGTCTGCTTGCAGTTCTGGCTTGCATTGATTTTTACACTTTAATTGCTTCATTCAGAACAAAGAGATTAGCAATTAGATTTCAATGAATCTGCATAGTAACAATATACCTGTTATTTATTCAAATCTGACCTAAATTGAGTTTAAAGCACATAGCATGTTACTAAAGGGCTAACATTTGCAAAAGGTGTTGTTTGTGTTACAAGCCATTAAGACATTTGCACAATCCTTTTGTTTAGGTGGGACTTGTTTGCCAAGGCTCTCTGGATTTGCAGCTTTCAATGTGCTCTAAATGACAATAAATGAATGTTAGGGCTCATTAATGAACCCTGGAACTGTTAAGTTGTTGTATTGTATAAGAAGGGTGTCGAACATCTCCAAAGGAAGCTCCAAGGATTATGCATTTGTAGATAAAATCTTGGAAACACTTTTTACACTTCTGGTTCCATTTGCCCGGGTGTTTTGTGAATGAGTTTTCAATTTAATGCATGAAATGTTGTTGAAGCTCTGGTTTCGTTTATAGTTTATTTATTATGGTTATAATTATTCATAAATTCAGATTTTCCGGTATTCTGTTTTTGTTTTTATGTTAACTTCTATTCATTGGATACCCCAGTTTTAAGAGATGCAGGGGAGGGCGGTGGGGGTATTTGAATTGATATGTTTCATTATGTAGTTTTTTCAGCCTGTATGTTATGTTAACAATTAATAAAAATAAATAAATAGGCAAATAAATAAATAAATAAAATAATAAATAAATTTATATTTTCAATTTAATTACATTTTTTAAACAAATTGAAAATGGTCAGTTTTTTTGGACCTTTCTTTTACACCCTATTGACATTTTGAGAGGTTAAAAATCCAAGCTTAAAAAACAAGTGTGAAAATCTCTGTGTAAACTACATCCAAATGTTAAAACAGCAATAGCATGGACTATATGTGTGCAGCGTATAGTGTTTCTTTAATGTGACATCACCAACTACAGGCCTGGCTTGCAAAATACAGTGTTATTAGTCAATTTTGACTATGATTTCAGTCGTAATCTACCTGTTTCAGTGCACTTTTTCACAACATGTCCCAGAAATAACATGACTGGTCAGTAGTTGGAGAGTTATACACTATAGTCTCCTGTGGGTGTTTGACTGCATTTAACCACATACCTATTTACTGAAATTAACTACTTTAATTTACTGTATTATCAACTACCACAATGCAAAAAATGCTTTTCTTACTTAGAGTTTTTGTCTTGTTTCTGGTCAAAATATCTAAAAATTCTTAAAACAAGATGCGTTTTCTAGACAGGCAACAAATGTCTTGTTTTCAGAAATAAACATTTCAAATTAAGTGAGTTTTCCCTTAAAACAAGCTAAATAATCTGCCAGTGAGGTAAGAAAAAAATGTTGTTTTCCCCTTAAAACAAGATTGTTTTACTTGCACTATAGGCAGATTATTTATCTTGTTTTAAGGGAAAACTCACTTAATTTTTACATAATTTCCGAAAACAACACAATATGCAGTTGAAGTCAGAATTATTAGCCCTCCTGTTAAGTTATTGTATAACGATGGTTTGTTCTGTAGACTATCGAAAAAAAATCAGCTTGAAGGGGCTAATAATTTTGACCTTAAAATGCTTTTTAAAAAATTTTAAACGGCTTTTATTCAAGCCAAAATAAATCAAATAAGACTTTCTCCAGAAGAAAAAATATTATCAGACATACTGTGAACATTTCCTTGCTCTGTTAAACATCATTTGGGAAATATTTTAAAAAGAAAAAAATTCTAAAGGGGGCTAATAATTCTGACTTCAACTCTGTTTTACTTGTTCAAAAAACTCTTCATGATTTAAGAATTTTTAGATATTTGGACTAGAAACAAAACTAAAATTCTAAATAAGAAAAGCATTTTTTGCAGTGCAATAGAAGTGGTCAAAGGTGACAAGCTCAAAACATTGTGTTGTTCACTTGTGATCAGATTGACAAAGGCCATGTCCACACTAATAAATGACCTTTTTAAAAAACTCTTAATTTTCTCTCTCTTGACCTTCCATATACACTAAAGGTAACCACGTTTTAAGGCAACAGAAGTGTGTAAATTAAAAAAATTGTCATTTGACCAACAAAATTGTACAGCAGTTGTTTTGGATTTTCTCCAGTTTGACAGCTTTGTTAAAGATTAAAGTCAGTTTACTCATGGTCCAAAATACTTTTCTTTGAAGATCAAGAAATGTTTACTCAGAGCTGTTGTTCTGGGATGTCTTACACCCATATTGTCTCTCACTTTTGCAACTTTATGACATACTGCTGTGTTATACATAACTACACTGCAAAAATTATTTTCTTACTTAGATTTTTTTGTCTTGTTTCTAGTCCAAATATCAAAAAATTCTTAAATCAAGAAGAATTTTCTAGACAAGTAAAACATCTTGTCTTGTTTTAAGAAATAATAAGCTAAAATTAAGTGAGTTTTTCCTTAAAACAAGCTGAATAATCTGCCAATGGGGTAAGCAAAATAATCTTATGTCAAACAGAAAAACAATATTATTTTGCTTAATACATCGGCAGATTATTTAGCTTGTTTTAAGAAAAAACTCACTTAATATTCGCATATTATTTTTTAAAACAAGACAATATGTTCTAGACACAAAATGTCTACAAAATGCTTCTTGATATAAGAGTTTTTAGATATTTGGACTGGAAAGAAGACAATAAATCTAAGTAAGAAAAGCATTTTTTGCAGTGTATTACTCCACTCTACTATCAGTCCATTTATAAATCTCTGCTTTTCCTCAAAATATTGCTGTTTCACAGAGACGGAAAGTAAATAACCAAATAAAATTACTTAACGCATGTGAAATCCTGGAACGAAAGTGTTTTCAGTCGTTTCAGTGTGGATGACCAACTTTCGTTAAACGATTGAAAACATTAGTGTGGACTCTTTAGATAAAAACACCATTTTCATATCTATCCCGATTAGCGTTGAAGTCGTCAAAATGCTTACCAGGTGTAAACAAGGCCTTATGATAGTCTAAAATAAAATAAAAGTCTGAAAAAAAGTTTATTTAAAATATTATTTTACTATTAAATCATGTTGTGGGCTGTATAAAAATCTTAAAGGGGCAGTTTATCAAATGAGGAAGTCATATTTGTGTGTCTCTCTCCTTCACCTGTGCATCAGGTTTCTTTGGCGTTGTCCTAGCATTGTCTTCTGTGGCTTGTCGAAACTTTAAAGAAATATCGTTCTTTGTTCAATGCGTCAACCACATCAAACAGACCAGGTGATACACGCTGTCTGGCCCTAGGTTCAGTCCTCATTAAACTCTCTCCCCCCTTTACATCTGCCCTTTCACATCTCCTCCCACTCTGTCTCCCATATGCTGCTGAATGGCCTCAGGCCTCCCCACACTGCTTACACAGCAAACACACACACACTACACAGAAGAGATCCTGTCTAGAAATAGCAAGGTGTGAGACAGTGAGGGTAGCAAAAAGCAGAGAGAGACAGTAAAGAGTACAGTGAACAAAGCTCACTGCAAATGTGTTAGCAATGCACACACTGAAACCGGAAACACATCTGTTGGTTAGGATTTTGTATTTTTTAGTTTGAGCCATGCTGGTTTTATTGAATAAAGATTCTCATGTTCTCAGCTCAGATTTTTTTTTATAATTGTATGACGTTTACATATGCAAATATGCAGAAAGATTTTATACTGATTATACCATGGTCCCAAAATGCAACCAAGCCATATTTTGTGCTGAAATGAAAATGTTTGTGAAGTGTGCATATTGGTATTCAATTACATTGTTTAATATTTTGAAAATTATTTTTGTGTTTGCACATTATACAGTATTTTCTGTATGTTTTGCACTTAATAACTTTGAAAATCATGCCCGGTTCATAAGTAATTAATCACCATTATTGATATAGTGTTTTATACATTGTACAGTATATTGTCAAAGCAGCTTACAAGGAAAATTCACCCAAAATGTTTTATTCTGCCATCGGTTGATTTGATCCAACGATTTTTTTTTCTCAATAATAAGTAATTTGTAGTTTTTGTTTTTACAAGTAAAAACTTGTAACAACTGACATCCATTTCTTCAAAAAATCTTCATGTTGAAAAGAATAAAATGGTTTGGAATGAGTGAAGTTGTTAGTAAAAGGTGGCAGAAATTTCTTTTTTGGGGGGCGTGAACACTCTTTAATCTCTTTAAAAGAAATAAACAGGCAATAATAATGCTAAAAAAAGGTCAGTTAAAGTCTTATTATTGCGCATGTGCAATTTGTGATGACGTTTATAATTCGAGATGATGCAGAAGTTTGTTCTGGGTTTTGTTGATCTCCTGCACTCTGCTCCCTTGGACATTCTCACGTTGTAGTGTAAATCCTATGGGATTTGGCCTAAGGCATGAACTCTTCAGTATTGAACTCATCCACTTATATTGATCAGTTAATGGCTCAACTGATTGCTTCAAATATGGTGTGAAAAATAGCTAATCCTAAAGCAGATGGGTGCTTTTTTCTTATGTAGAATTCTGTTTGTGAGTTTTTTTTCCTCCATAATCACTGTTGCTGTCTGACCTTCTGATCACTTTTCTGATCTAGAAATGTCCAACTGCTGAATAATGAATCAAGCCGATTCTGTTAAAGGAATCAGTCAAACTAGTTAGATAAATTAATTCAGTTTGAGAGTTCAGGATTCATTTTTAAATATTTTAAGCATGGACTGAAACATTTGATAAATCTTTCAAACAAACTATAAGAAAAAAGTGCTAGATAAAGTGGATTACATACCTGCAGTCTTTCAAAAAAGTGTTTTTGCAATGTTTGTGAATAATTATTTTCAAGAACACATGAAATAGCACTTTTTTTTTTGCAATTGCATGTACAACAGACAGGTCTAAATTGTATTAGCTATATGATCATTATAATTATCAGCAATTTTCTGCTTTTTATCCTTCTTATAGAGTTTGTATATACACTGTAAAATATTTGACCCTAAATGTATTACTTTCACAGCAAGGTGCTGTATGTACGTAAATTCACAGTAAAATACACTGCAAAAAATATTTTCTCATTTAGATTTTTTTTGTCTGGTTTCTGGTTCAAACATCTAAAAAAATTAAGTCAAGAAGCACTTTCTAGACAAGTAAAACATATTGTCTTGTTTTAAGAAATAATAGGCCAAAATTTAGTGAGTTTTTCCTTAAAACAAGATAAACAATCTGGCAATGAGATATGAAAAATAATTGTGTTTTTCCTTTCGACATAAGATTATTTTTCTTACCCCATTGGCAGATTATTAGATTGTGTTAAGGAAAAGTTCACTTAATTTTGGCCTATTGTTTCCTAAACAAGACAATATGTTTTACTTGTCTAGAAAATGCTACTTGATTGGAATTTTTAGATATTTAGGCTAGAAACAAGTTAAAAAAATGTAAGTAAGAGAAGCATTGTTTGCAGTGTACCGTGAGGTAGTTCTGTTATGTTTACAGTGATTTAAAAAAATCTTTATTTTGAAATTACAGCCATAATACATTCAGATAGTATATATATAGCAGTATTTTTCTGTAGAATTGACTATATTTTACTGTGAAGTTACAATTAATTAATAAGATTACTGTGATTTAGCTGTAGGTTGCTGTTGAAATATTTAATTTAACTGTAAAGTTTATATCCCAGATTACTGCTGCTTAACAGTTTGGTGCTGTAGAAAGGGGATAGTTCGACCAAAAATTTCAAATAATAGCTCTTTCAAATACTTTGAAAATATCGATTTTTTTAAAATTGTTTTTGCCAGAATGTTCCACTTTGCATTCAGTCTGAATGTGGGTCAGTGTGTCACACTTTAGACCACCGGAGTGGCCTTTCTGTTAAAAGCATTAGAGATCACCTTATCTCCAGAACAGGTGAAAGCACAGCTGCTCGTTCTGTTTAGTGTATGTGTTCATGTGTGTTCTGTAAGCACTCCGTCCATTAAGTTTGTACAGAGGGCCTTGATTCATTGCTCATTACAAAGAGACTGTATGCTTGTGCAAACGGGAGTGTAGTAAAAACATACACTAAATAAATACAGTAAATCTGCCATATGAATAAATAGTATAGTAGTTTTTTAGTAAACACTCGGCTATTTTTGAACCATACGCTGTAAAACCCAACAGTCAACTTTATCAAGTTAAATGAGTGTAGTTAACTCAAAATGTACTTTAAGGTAAGGTTAATTCTACTCATTTGAAAAGAGTTCTTAACTCAGTGTTGAAGATAATGAGTTAATTAAATACTTCATTAACTTAAATGGAGTAAATTCACAGTACTCATGTAGATTAGTTTTTTCCCTCAAACAGTTTAAGTTGCATCAGCTTATTGGGTTTTACAGTACTCAGTTAGTTTGAGTTCTCTTCATTTATCGGGTTTTACTGTGCTCAAATTGCTTCATTTACTCAAATGGAGTAAGTTCACAGTACTCATTAGGATTAGTTTTTGAACTTAAATGGTTTGATGCAATTGGTTTCCTCAAATGGTTTAAGTTACCTTAACTTTTTGGGTTTTACAGTGTACTATAGTAAAGTACTTTGATTCTTTACTTTCTATGGTAATACAACAAGTAATAAGGCAAAATACCTATAACTTTAGTTTTCAACAACTATAGTGTATATCATACGGCAGTTTAATTTAGGTTACTTTAGTAAAAGCTAAAGTGTACTACAGTATTTATTACAGGTTATCAGTTCACTGTAATTACTGTATTCTCCAGTATGCTATAGCATTCATTAACAAAGAGTTAATGTATGCAAATATTACATACAGATAACAAAATTAGTACAGTATGATTCAAAAACACTGTAAAATGTACCATTATTTTAACACCATTTTAACTAAACATCAGATTTAGCAAAAGTTTTACCTTTTGCCTCATACAGAAGTATAAGCATAATCAAAACATTTAGTAAGGGCAGTTTTTTTTTGTTGTTGAGTAAGTGTATATACATTGTCAAGATTAGCAAATATAGCTTTATCTGTTTTTTGATTTGGTGTAAGCTGTTAATCTCTTCACAGTTGTTTTCATTGAACAAGATTAAGAGTGATTTTAAAACCTCTGTTTCATTTGTTAACTTGTGTTGTCTTCTACCTGATGTCCAAATCCCATGTAAAGATGTTGGCTTTGTGTTGGGCCAACACCCTTCTTAATAGAAGAGAGGGATAAGAGTTAAGAGTTTCTAGTCTAACATCCCAAATACATGTAGTCAATAGTAAAGCCAGGTAGGGTGTCGGAACTAATTCAAAGACACTTGACCTTTATATGACACAGCAGACAGCAATATTAAGCTATGTTTTATTTGTCCACCGGTGGTGTTTTGCATTCTGGCAGCTCCATGCTGGAATTCAAGTGGGCCGGCAAACCCCGACTCGGGGATCGGAAAACATTCTTCTCATGCCTCCAAACTGAGCAGTGCTGACGCTGGATCTGATCTGGCCAGGGGAAACCCTGTGGGCTTCACCCATATCTCTGATACCACAACTATTAATGAATCTAATTTTCCCAACTGGATTAAATACAAAAAGACCTAAATGAATCACAGTTTTTCTCGACAGCTGTTCAGATTATGTGCATTTTTACAACATATGATCACTTCTGGGTATTAAAATTTGTTTCATTATTGCTTGTCAAAACTGCAGTATTAATCCATCCTATAAACGGAAGATTTTGCATAGTGACTTCGTCATTTGTTTACATCAGGGGATTTACCGCTTTCTTGTTTTGTCCACAGGATAAAGAACATATTCTGGGAAGCTTGTTCCACAACATGAACACAAGCTCCTTTGTTCTTGATCTTAAACTTGCAATCACAAGAAGCTTTTAGCATGTGTCCGTGATGTTGATTTGAACTAGTACAAGACTAAACAATAATGATGGAACTTTTTTGTTATTGGTATCAATTGTACCACAAGGAACTTTTAACATAACTGTAACTTTTCAATTGGAAAATAAAACTCTTTAGGGTAGGAGAATGTTCTGTAGATTATTAAAAGGGTGGTCCATTACGATATCATATTTTAAACTTTAGTTGATGTGTAATGTAACTGTGAACATAAACAGCATCTCTGAATGTAAGACGCTCAAAGTTCAATGCAAAGGGAGACCTTGGTTTTACAGAGTTAGCTTAGCAAACCCTACAATGAACGGATTTTGGGGACTACAAAAAAATACTTCCAGGCCAGTGAGATCACAAACGTACTTTTACCGCGCACACACACACTGCGCAGCTAAGAGGCGTTGTAATGTTACAACAGAGAGAGCTAAAATGCCGTCCAAACGCCGCTATTACCACAGAGCTTCTTCTGTTTCTGTATTTGGGCTTCCAAAGGACATGACACAAAGACAGAAGTGCTTACAGTTTAATTTTAATTATGTTCCAGAGAATTATAAAATACATAGCAAGCATGATTTGACAAAACACAGCTTCTAGAATCTCTCCCAGTTCAATGCTGGACTCGGTTAAAATCTCCTTAAAAAAGGAGCAGCTCCAACAAGCAGAAGCTGTAGCCGGTGAGTTTTTATTTGTTAAAATTCATCATGACATGAATAGTGTCTAGCCTTAACGGTATGTTGTAGCAAAGACGTAAACAATAGGAAATGCTGCTTAGCACCGCTAACAATTTAGCTACAAATTCATATTTATCAACTGCTGTAAACACACATACACTCTTCACCAGCGCGTGCGTGTCTCTCTATAGGCAGCTTTTCCGTGCGTTTTACATCTCAGATAATGAACTCACAAAAGAGATGTGAACGATTCAAATTACTTACACATGCATATTCCGAATACATGTGAAAGACGTCGTGTAACGCGTTGAGTTAAAAAATACAGGAGAGCTTGCCTAACTCGTGTAGCAGCAGAAAAATCAATCAAGGCTCACACAGGTCGCATCCCACATCAAGTGCTTTATTCTTCTGTCAGCAGCGTCACTGTATATTACAGAAAATAACTTCCGAGCATCAGAGAAAAAGAAAAATAAGCATCAGTCCCGCGCACATGTGCTTCTCGTGTTACACGCATCTACAGAAAGTTCACACACACATACACACACACAATGGCAAACTCTCTTAAAGTAGCCGCACCCCATTTTCACTCGTTACAGACACTTGTCAGATTTTATGTTAGAGAGTGGGCATGAGGTTGTGTGACTGTTTACACAGTACAAAACCGCGTGCTTGTACGGGCGTGACGTGGAGCCTATCCGCGAATCGCAGCACATTATGACACATGACCAATCAGAGCCTCTTGAGAGCGGGCCTTTCAGAGGAACTAGGAAATATATCAGTTGTTTTCATGTTAGATGAGTAGCTGTATATAATTAAAGTGAGATTTATGAAAAAAGAACATGACTTTCTTCAAGTGAAACATGAGCACACATTGCTTTGCATCTTATAAACCCAATCAAGATAAATATGGTTCTTTTAAGAATTTTTAACTGAAAGGTCCTTTGTGGAACCCAAAATTGTTCTTAAATGTGAACCCTGGACCATAAAACCAGTTTTATGTTGCATACTTTTATGGGAAAAGCCAAATATATATTGTATGAGTCAAAATATTAAAGATCATCTTCCATGAAGACATTCTGTAAATGTCCTACTGTAAATATCAAATCTTAATTTTTAATTAATAGTATGCATTGCTAAGAACTTAATTGGACAACTATAAAGGCGATTTTCTCAATAATTAACATTTTTGAACCCTCAGATTCCAGATTTTTAAATAATTGCATCGCATCAAATATCATCCAAAATTCACACAATAAAATTGACCCTTAATATATATATATTTTTATTATGTCAATGTTTTTAAAAAAAATAGGAAACTTTTGGGATGTGTACCACTTGGATGACTTAAAATTAGATTTTTGGTTGAACCATCGCTTTAAACTTTGTTAATACTAGATTATTTGTGTTTCATAAGATCACTGCGTTCATATTGTGCACCTCCAGTCTTAATGATCTGACATTACAACGAGCCTGATCTGCCTTTAATGAGAGCAATCAAACATCACAGGAGACCAAACACTGTTTCCCTGAGGGTCTTCGTCTTTCAGAATGAATACACATCACCCATTTACATATTATGCTATGAATCAATAATTCATGTTTTCATTCACCAACAGACGCAATGTCGGAAATACACAATCAGAGGCTAAATTAACATCCAGCTATAACAATTACTATAACCAGAGGGGCTCAAAAACAGGACAACTCCAAACAAAATCATTTCAAAAGGTTTGTCACAGATTTCTGTGAATCTTTTATGAAGAAATTTGATGTACACAATGTGGTCTGTTTTTTTCTGGTTAGTATATTATTGTTATTAGTGTTATCCTTAAATGGTATATTCCTGTATAATTAAGCATTTGATTTGTGTGTGAAAAGATTTTTATATTTTATATTTAAGATGTCACAAACTGAGAAATCATAATTCCTGTTTCAATACTCAAGACATTCTTGTTAGTAAAAAAGCATCTTTAAGCCAATCAGACAAAATGATTTGTGAAGTATTATTACATAATAATGTGTCTAAACACCAACTTCTACATCACGTTTAGCTCAATCTAACAGTTTATGCTGTAATATAATGACAGAGGCACAGAAACCAAACAATAAAGATGACCTGAAGACACAAATGAAATAAAAATGGTTTGCATGGCAGAATTCCCAGATGAAAATCACTGTTGGTGACATCAAGCTGAAATGAACGTTGTTTCTGAAGCAGGACAATGATCCGATTCCAAAGCAAAAGCAAAACAAAGACTTTGGAATCATATTGAGATGGTGTGGCATGACTTTAAAAAAGCGGTTCATGCTCTAAATCCCTTCAGTGTGTCTGAATTACAATACTGCAATGATGAGTGGGCCAAAATAATTCTAGAAAATTCTTCTACAATAAAGATGCTCTAAATACACAAACAAGATAAAAAACTGGATTAATTAAGAAAATGAGCCTAAAAAACACAACTGAGTTGGATAAATGCACCTGTTGAACACCCATTCAAACTGTGTGCTAAAACAGGATAGCAATAAAGCAAAATCTTTTAATTTACAATGTATTTAATTAAAAAATCCTGTCAAATTGTGTGACAAACAATCCAGCACACTATCAATACTCGCTCAAAGATTTATTGAATGTAACGTTTCAGTTTCCCGACCTTATTCAGACATATCTATACATAAGAAAGTCGATGCATTTTAAAGAAAACGATAACCAATGCATATCATTAATGCAAACCAATCACCATGTGCAATATATTTTCAGGTGTGCTGAGGTTGAACTGATTTACAGTTTTTCACAGTCTCTTTGGTGCATTTCTCACTACACTATTTACATTTGCACAACAGATAATACATTTCTCAAAACAATTAGTACAAACTGCAACACCTTGTTGCTAACCTGCAAAAGCGTGTCACATGCTCAAAATGGAGAGCTCATTCCTCAAAAGCAAAAATGAAAAAAATTGACAAAAATGGTTTGCATGGCAGAATTCCAAGATGCAAATCACTGTTCGTGACATCAAGCTGAAATTAACATTGTTCCTGCAGCAGGAGAATGATCCAAAGCAAAAACAAAACAAAGACTTTGGAATGGCCTAGTCAAAGTACTGACCTGAATCCAATTGAGATGGTATGGCATGACTTTAAAAAAGCGGTTTATGCTCTAAAACCCTTTGCTGTTTCTAAATTACAACAATTCCGCAATGATGAGAGGGCCAAATTACTTCTAGAAAATTCTTCTACAATAAAGATGCTCTGAAGACACAAATGAAATAAAAAAATCTGGATTAATTTTAAAAAATAAGCAGAAAAAAACACAACTGAGTTGGATAAATGCACCTATTCAACACCCATCGAAGCTATGTGCTAAAACAGCATAGCAATAAAGCTAATAACTTCTAAATTACGATGTATTTAATTAAAAAATCCTGTCATTGTGCGAAAAGCAAGCAAGCAATCCAGCACACTATCAATACTTACTCAAAGATTAATTAAATGTAACGCTTCGGTCTCCTGACCTTCATCAGACATATCTACACATTAGAAAGTCAATGCATTTTTAAGAAAACAATAACCAATCCTTAATGCAAACCAATTTTCAGGTGTGCTAAGGTTAAACTAATTTAATGTAAAACACATTAAAAACCTCAGTAAGAAGTGAACCTCAGTGAACAGCACAAAACAAACAAAAAATAAGTTCATGACCCCTTAAATACATACACAGAGTGATTTGATTCATGTCAGGCCATGTTAATTGTCTGATTTTACAGGGTTGAATGGAAAATGGGGTGGAGGGTGGAAAGCTTTTGTCTTTTCTTTGTGCTTTGTGTTTGTTAACCTTTTGATTGTTACCCATAATCCAGATGACAGATTAGCAGTTGTTGATGCATTGGTCTAACTGTTAATCTTCACAGCTGGATGCCACCCGCTGTCATCTACCTGGACTGGACAGAGGGCAGCCCGGGCAGAGAATCAAAACAGGCAAGTCCCGCTTATGTTATTTAATTTGTGGCAGCTTGTGATCTCCAGATTTATGGATGGCTGTCCCTATAGGAGGATCGCTCTGGATTATGACAGATTCTCCTTGGCAACAACATAATGGGGAAGCATCAGGCGAATAATCCTTATGGAATCCTTGAGGAAGCCGATGGAGGCATCGGGAAAAACATCCTCTTGCCGTCCTGTTTCGTGTTTGTGCATATAGGCTCATTTCAGCATCTGTTTGGGAGATTAATGGATATACATGAAGTATATATGATGTGTGAATGCATTTCGTAAACAATGTGGGCAGATTTACGATGCTATGATCCTATTGTTTTCGACTCATTTGATGCAAACAACGTACCAGGATTAATATTACTATTATTAATAATAAAGTACTAATAATATATTATATAATAATATTGATATTACTTTTATTACTATGGTTTATTGTGTGTACTATAGTTAAATATTTTTAGATTGACGTAAACATCAATAAAATATTTTTAACTTAGTTAATAAATAAACATTTCTCATTTATAATATAGTTTAACTAAAAAACAAAATAACTAAAACATAACCAAAAGGTAAAATAAAAATAAATAAAACTATTTAGACATAATTAAAAAGCAATAAAATAGAAAGTGTATGAAAATAGTATAATATATCCATAAATAACTAAAAATAAATATCTTGTGTGTTTTGTTGACCTTTTTAATTGGTTTATCACCCATAAATTGTATATCTGTTTGCGTAAAATGTACATTAAAGAAATAAAAATGAGAGACACAAAATATAAAAATGTAAAACTAAAATCCAAGTCATACTATTATTAATTACATTGCCAGTTAATGATAGGTAATATACATTAACTAAACTAAACTTTAAACTAAATTTAAAATATAATGTAAAAATAAGCATACATGTATTTATAATATATACACAATATACTGTTTAACTATAAAAAAAAAATGAAAAAGTGTTTGTCTGTTACTGATTTCTTTCTTTTTGTGTGTGTTTGTCAGACTTTAAAGTTTCTGATCATCAAACAAATTTAAATATTAGTCAAAGACACAAGTAAACACAGGTTTTTATTGTTAGGGGAAAACAAAATCCAAAACTACACAGCCCTGTGTTTGGTGTGTTCATGACTCCACCATAAGAGAAAAAGAGAATTCCAAGAAACTACTGCTGAACAAAAAGAACATACAAATTCATCTCAGTTTTGCCTTAAAACATCTTAATGAACCTCAAGACTTTTGGGAAATACTCTTTGGACTGATGAGAAAAATTTGAACTTTTTGAAAGAAGTGTGTGCCATTATTTTTGACATAAAACTAATACAGGATTTCAGAAAAATAACATCATACCAACAGTAAAATGTAGTGGTGGTAGTGTGATCTGAGGCTGTTTTGTTGCTTCAGAACCTGGAGGAATTGCTATGATACAGTAAATAGAAACATGATTTCTGCTGTGTACCATAATATCCTGAAGGAGAGTACCCGATTATCTGTTAGTGACCTTAAGCTGAAATTAACTTTGGTTCTGGAGCAGGACAATGATCCAAAGCACACCAGAAAATCCACTAAACGAGAGATTTTGGAGTGGCCTAGTCAAAGCCCTTACCTGAATCCAATTGAGATGTTTTGGAATGACCTTAAAAGGTGGCTCGTGCTCAAAAAACCCGCCAATGTGGCTGAATTAAAATGATGAATGAAGGAATAACAATTCTGCAATGATCAGCCGACCAAAATTCTTCTACAGCACAGTAGCAGACTCATTATAAGTTATCGAAAACGCTTGGTTGCAGTTGTTTCCAGGGAAGTTGCATGGTGCATAGGGCCCTGCCTATTTAGGGCAGGCAGCTTCACATATCAAAAAATTACAAAAAAATATATTGAAGAGGAATAAAATCTATACATTATTAATAGAAAGTTCTATATCAATAACAGGTGACCTAGGAGCAAAAACGGTAAAACGATAGTATTCTCAGTATATTTCCTCTACAAATTTATAACCTGAAATATGTAATTTTTTCTATACCACAGATGTCAAACTCAGCTCCAGGAGGGAAGCAGCTCTGCACAGTTTAATTCTGACCTTAATTAAACACACCCTTCAGGCTTGTTTGAAACCTACAGGTAAGTGTGTTGAAGCAGGGTTAATTGACACCCCTGTATTATACAAACTCAGTTACAACTACACTAAATGTTAACCCCCAGGGGTCGAAGACCGCGTATATGTGTTTTGATGCCTCTTCTCCTCATAACGCCGAAAAGAGCTTAAATTACACTTTCAGTTTTGATCGTACAGATAAGAGCTATATATCAATCGAATCAGTTAGGTGTCTAGTTTTTATTGTGTACACTCACAATGACAACAAACGTGTGTGCTTTTGCAAAATAAGGATAATAAACAGTGTAGGCATTCTCTCTTTTTTCTCTCCGCGAACAGTTTTTATAGACACGTCAGTAAAATGCACTGAAATTCCACGAAAACAAAACACACAGACATGAGACACATATCTATAGAAAGCTTGAAGTGTCTACTGTTAAATGCAGCGAGTGTTTGTTGAAAACAAAGATTGTTTGATAAAGAAATCAATATGAAACCAACGCTATGTCTAGTTTCTCAGTCTGAGCACATTAGAGTTAATGCTACCACAATGCTATGCTATGCTGCTTAAGTATTATTGTAGCCCAGCTTGTGCTGTTTACAGTGTTATCACACTTTAGCCATTGATATGTTTTTTAGAAACTGAAAACAACACAAATGTCAGTGCATGTCAAACTTCTCCATGACCCCAAAACACCCTCAGACCCCTGGGGGTTAAACTAATAAAACTATCAGTGATGTATGTTAAAAAAATTACCTTAAATATTATGATTTGCATTTAGATTGACTTTTTTTTAATTTTATTTAAAAGTCCTGCAATGTTAACAACTACTAAGCTAGTCCTTTAAGTATATTATATATTAGATTAGATTCAACTTTAGGAAAGTTATATATAAATTATAAATATATATATATCTAATATATCTAATATATATATATTACAAATAGGCTACACACTAAATAATGTCTTTTATAAATATCTAGAAGGACTTTATTTTAGATTAGAAGATAAAAAAATATATATAATTACTTCAGTTAAAAAACAACAAGCGTTCAAGGAAAATCTCCTCAATTGTAAGAAAACAAACGTGTGAGTGTTCGGTTTGGCTTCAAGGTGTTTCGTAGTAGTGGTAGTAATGACATCAAGCAAACATGGTGCTACTGCTATCAAAAGCCAATCACATGAATTATCCAGTAAGGTAGTCACACAGCTGAAGGGTTCCCTGTGTGTCTGTGTGTGGGCACATCTCCGTCACTGCTGGCTCTTGTGCGTACATGAGAGACATTTCGGATAACCTCATTCACATATCCACACATAACAAAAACTGCACCCCCTGAATGCGTCTACAGAAGAATACCCAGAGGAGATGAAAAGGTCCACTCATTGCCCACTCGGCTTCATAAATACTGACTTTTTTTTTTACGTCAAGAGAGCCTGCAGCACAAACAGTGAAGACGCTCTTTGGGCTTTTCAATGAATGAGGCATGAGGCTGAAACAGAGGATTATTTGTTTTGTGGCCCTGTAGCAGATTCTTTTCTTTGTACATTCTGAGGAAAATTGTTTTCTTAATTAATCTTGTTTTCCTATAAAAATATCTCACAAGTTAGACTTCTGAGAATTTACATCTTCCAGTTCTGAGAAAAAAAATAGAGCTGACTTTGATTTGCGCTCAGAATTGTAAGATATAAACTCAGAATTCTGACTTTTTTGAGTACGTATGTGTAAAAATGTGAGATACAAAGTTAGAATTGCAAGATAAGAACTCAAGAACTGCCAGGAATAAATGAATAATTATGAGTGTTTTTTAAGCTCTCAACAGTTTATGTCTTGAGTTATTGACCCGCTTTGAATGTTATCACTCAATTGAATGGGCATTATCAGTGGTTATCAGCTAATAGATATGGGCCAGTAGGGGCCTTCTGCGTCTACTAGTATTTTCAAATCTTCCAGAAAATATCAATCTAAAATATGAGACATAAGATTTGAATTGCTGCTGCTGATACATCTGAACTTTCTCATAATTTTTATATTTTCCACATGAAATTGTAATGAAATAATATTAAAAACAAACAGAACAGAACAAAACCAAGCATTGCGCTGTTAATATTTACCTTTTTAAACCATTTATAGAGGGAAAAATCTGAACACAAAGATAGTAAAAATAATAGATAAAAAGTCTTTTAGTTTATCTTTTCTTTTCCAGGTAATGTATGTCAGAATAGTGGCACAAAGCAAATGCAAAGTACATTATTTGCATAATAAAATAAAATAAAATAAAATAAATTAAAATAAAATAAAATAAAAACGATAAAAAAATACAAAATAAACAACCCACTAAAATATAAACGGATAAAATAAAAATATACAGTATACACTAATAATAAAACACTAATTAAAAATATATTTAAAAAAAAATTCAAATAATAAAGGCAATTAATAAGAACAGAACCATAAAAGTTAAATATAGAAGTAAAACAGCAAATGAAAATAAAATAAAGATAAAAATATATAAACTAATAATAAAACACAAAAAAGTTCAAATAATATAATTTTTATTATACAGAAAAAATACAGAAAAAATAGAAACATAAGTATATAAATAAAATAAAGTATACATAAAGTATAGAAATAAAAAATAGTGAAAATAAATAAAATAAAATGCATTAATAAAGATACAATACAATTATGCAATTTTTATTTTATTTTATTTTATTTTATTTTATTTTATTTTATTTTATTTTATTTTATTTTATTTTATTTTATTTTATTTTATTTTATTTTACCCAGTGGCAGTGCCAGTGACTTCAATAGTGTTGATGTATTGTGATCTTTTCTGGAATAAAATCTCGTGAGACCTCTAAACACTTTGTATTGTTGATCTGAATCTTAAACTCCATTTAACTGTATAAGCGGCCATCTAAAATTAGACACAATATCCAACATCTTCATGTTGGCGCCTCTGAGATTTATTTTCATGTTCAAAATGTTTGCTGATAGAACATTAAATCATAATTTGAAGAGTAAATTGGATTTGTACATACAGCACAATTATAAAAACTCATTTTCCTTCCTAAAATGAAGACCACCATGTTCCTTCTTACTGTCATCTCTCTCCTTTTCCCTTATCAACAGGTCCAACAGTATATTAAGAACCCATAACCAAGGTAATATTCATTGAAATCTTGAAATAGTTTGCCTCCCACAGCTCTATATTATTAAGACTTCTCTTATTCAAACAGAACCAGAGCAAGGCCAAGGTTCTTTAATAGCAGATAAAAATATGCTGCATCAAAATATCAAGAAAAAACTGCAGAGTTTGTTCTGTGCAGGGAAGATGTAAAATCATAAACGGTGGCTTATTGCACACTGTTGGGGATATAGAGTGGCATATTTGAGTGGGATTGTTTACTCCAGTTAATAATTGGGAGATAAATTCATCTTGTTATTCATGACTAATGCCTGGTTCAGGTTACACTATAACACTGCCTGTTATGATAGACCCTACGTACGTCAGATTATGACTGTTTATGACAGATTATGACATATTGCATGCTTAACCAATCATTACTTAATTTAATTAAAACAAAACAAAAAAATTTAAATAATTAATTATTTTAGTAAATGATAACTAAAACTAAGACTAAAACTATTGCTCAAAAACATTTTAGTTGAGGAAATGAAATGAACAACAATCACTGAAAACCTAACTGAAGCAAAAGTAAGAAGCAGCATTAATAGTTTTTACAACCATACACATCAGTCCAGCGTAAAAAAAACATAAACATTAGGGGTGTCAAATTGAAATGTTAATTCGGTGCACTGCAATGCAGACGCAGACAATTCGGTATCGGTTCAGTAATAATCATAACCGGTTATTATGTACTGACGTCATTTATCTCATATGCGCTCTGTGTGTGTGTGTGTGTGTGTGTGTTTTCTGGAAAATCGTTCACTGGCACTTACAGCAGAAGCCTCTGTTTCTGTGCAATTGAGGGAATAAAAGTACTCCATTTCTCTTTCTCTCTCTCTCTCTCTCTCTCTCTCTCTCTCTCTCTCTCTCTCTCTCTCTCTCTCTCTCTCTCTCTCTCTCTCTCTCTCTCTCTCTCTCATTGTGGCCCATTTCACCTGCTGGCGTGACTCTTCCTCCTCTCTCTTTTCCTCTCAGCTGTATGCATTCCCGCAGCTGTACCTGTGCATTGTCGCAGGACCTGACCAGATTTCATGCAGCGCAGGAATAAATTTCTGAATAAAACGCGGCAGCGGTCGGTAACTCTGGTGTAATTTTAACAGGAGTGGGCGGTCTCACAATATCGCTCCCGAGCGAGCGAGCAAGCAAGCGCGTGTGGCGTGTGAGTGTGTGTGCGTGAGTGTGCATGCGTGTGTGTGTGTGTGTGTGTTTGTTTGGTGCTGTCTATGTTTGTGTATGTGTGTAAATTAGAGACAGTGTGGTGCTTTGTGTCCATGTGTGTGTGTTTGTGTGTGTGTTTATACAGACAGCTTGTTATAGCCACCCCCCAAAATACAACACTGTATGAAAAGCATCGTCAATGCACTGTGATGCACCGAAATATCGAATTTAACCGAATCGATGGCATGATAATCGTAACCGAGCCGTGAGACCGGTTCACACCTCTAATAAACATAGTTCTGTATGTACAAAAAATCATTTTCTGTCAAAAAAAATATGACATTTTTTAAAATATGAATAAGTTTGTCTGCATTCATACATTTTTTTTCTTTTATTCAAGCTGCTAAACTAAACCTGAAACTGAATATATAAAAACTAAATAGAAATGTGTTCACAAAATAAAATCTAAACTGACAAAACTATTAATGAAACCAATTAAAACTAAACTGAAATTGTAATAATTATATAAAATAATCATAAATATATTTTTAGTGATTAAATAATCATTTTAATAGTAATAATAAATTAAAAACTAGTTTAAGAATGCAAAACTATAATATCATTGGTATATTTGAGATCATAAAGAAGGCAGAATTAGTGACTAACCTCCAGAAACAAGAGCTGAGGAAACATCATAAAGGCAAGAGTATTGCTATAAGAAAAGCAAAACAAACCTTTTCCATTGCAAAAAATCTACCTGTCATCACCAGTATCATTCATTCATTTTCTTTTCGGCTTAGTCCCTTTATTAATCTGGGGTCGCCACAGCGGAATGAACCGTCAACTTATCCAGCATATGTTTTACGCAGCGAATGCCCTTCCAGCTGGAACCCAACATTGGGAAACACCCATACACTTGCATTCACACACATACACTACGGACAAATTCAATTTACCTATACCACGTGTTTTTTGACTTGTGGGGGAAACTGGAGCACCCGGAGGAAAACCACGCGAACACGGGGAGAACATGCAAATTTCCACACACGAAAATGCCAACTGACCCAGCCGGGGCTCGAACCAGCGAACTTCTTGCTGTGAAGCGATTGTGCTACCCACTGCGCCACCATGCTGCCATCACCAGTTTCATCCTTCCTTTTTTGTCAGGATATATCAGACCGGGGTTGTCACTATGACACTATACGAGAAACAAATGATTGATTTTTATGTCCCATCACCTGTTGTTGTTTATAAATCTCCACAATAAAAGTGAATGGTGCCAGAATGTGGCTGATATGGAGTCTGAAAACAGCATTCACAATTATTTATTATTTTTTTTTATTTGATGCCAGTTTCCGTAAATCAATCACTTTCTTATTTACTTCTTTTTCATGTCTTTTTTTTGCCAGTATATACAGTTGAAATCAAAATTATTAGCCCCCTTTTTTTTATTTTTATTTTTTTATATTTCCCAAATTATGTTTAACAGAGCAAGGAAATTTTCACAGTATGTCTGAGAATATTTTTTCTTCTGGAGAAAGTCTTATTTGTTTTATTTCAGCTAGAATAAAAACAGTTTTCATTTTTTTAAAAAGCATTTACGGTCAACATTATTAGCCCCTTTAAGATAATTATTTTTTGATCATCTGCAGAACAAACCATCATTATACAATAACTTGCCTAATTACCCTAACCTGCAGTTAACCTAATAAACTTAGTTAAGCCTTTAAATGTCACTTTTAGGTGAATACTAGTATCTTGAAAAACATCTAGTCGAATACAATGTGCTGTCATCATGGCAAAGATAAAAGAAATCAGTTATTAGAAATGAGTTATTAAAACTATTATGTTTCGAAATGTGTTGAATAAAATCTTCTCTCTGACTTCAACTGTATATTGGGGGAAAAACTAAACGGTTCTTTTATATCAATTGAATTTTTGCATTTTTCTATTTGAAGTTTGTAATCTGCAGTTTTTTGAGACGTTTAAACAGAATTGTGCGTTAGAATTAGTTAGAATTGTAACAATTGTGAGATATAACCTATAAATAAGATAACTGCAAAAGGTCAATTACAAGAGCCTATAACCTTGCAATTTTTTGAAAAATAAAAATTTATTATTCTGTGAATTATTATCATCAATAAATCTGAGAATATTTAAAATTTTTAGTTTATATGTTAAAATGTCACTTAAAAATATATTAAAACGTCAGTATTAGTTTCAAATGTCATTTTTGGAGTTAAACTTAAATATTTTATATTTAAATATTTAATTTTTATATTAATATATTAATTAATTTCAATATTTTGTTAAATACAAAAAAATTTGAGTTTTCATCAGAGTTAGAATTAAGAGATACAAACATAAAACCGTAAGAAGTAATGCCATAATTGTGAGAGCCTGTAAACTTACTGAGAAATAGTCACAGTTTTGAAAAAGTCAAAATTTGGATTTTGAGTTAAGCACAACTGTAATGAGCTTTTTATTCTACATAAAAACATTTAAAAAGAAAGGATTTTTAAAATAAATACATTGATTTTGACACCTATAGTTATGAAACAGGCTGATATTAAGCCACAATTACAGTACATATATGATATTTTTTAAAAATACACATAGTAACAAATCTGAAGCCTTTAACAGGAGTCTTGCTAGTTGTGTTCCAGTATACACTGTAGCATATAACAAACTTATTGCATTAAATGCTAAGCTGGTTACAGAGGACTTGTTATTAGCCAATAATAATTGCATGTTCATTTACCATCATCCTCCTTTCAACATTCTCAAGTGTAAACAACATGTGCTAGATCATATTTCTGGTTCAGCGGAGCAGTAAAGGACACGTTCAGACACTTCTGTAACTCTGCTTATACAACATGACTTCAGACAGACGTCAGGTGGGAGGGCAGAGAGGACACGACATAAAGCACACAGAGTAAACAGACTTTCAAAAGTGCAAAAATAATGTTTAATGTCCCCTTATTAGCAAATGCAGCTAGACAGTTGGTTAACTTTTTTGTATTTGTTATGTTGTTCGTAAAATGTCGATATTTTGCAAAATTGTAACTAATAATAATGACAGTCTTACTTATGAAAGACACCCACTAGATCTTGTCAGGCATATTTTGAACAATAATAATTTCATGGGATTAAAATACACTATTATAGATCACAGTGCAGATGTAAAATACTAGTTTGTTGTCTTTTTAAGTCTTTAAACTGCTATGAGGCCTATATTTGTTCACAAATCACCATGTTATCCTGTGTTACATTGTTTTTTGCTAAAATCATGCAGATATTGTGTAGACAGCTTTCAAATTGCAAAACTGCAAAAATTATTTTCTTAATCATTGTTTGCTTTTTTGGTAAAATATCACTTCTTTTTGGCAGTAGCATTCGATATGTCCAGTTGAACTGCTCAGAGTTGTGATTTTTAACTTGTATTGTTTCAAGATCTAAGCATACATCTTGCAATTTTATGAAAAAAGTAAGAAATGTCAGATATAAACTCAAAATTGATAGAAATAAAGTCAGAATTGCAATTTATTAACAAAAATTCTGAGAAAACTAGATCAACCATAAGGGATTATAGCAACCCAGGCTCATTCTGAAAACGTACCTCTATATAAATTTCTGGAGATCATAAAATACATCCCAGGAACTACGTTTTTTTTTGTTTTTGTTTTCGCGAATCCACAGAGGCCACTGTGTACGCATTATCTCAAATTTCTGTCGCGAGTGTCATTCGCACCTGCTCTTCTTGCATAAATCCACCTGAGGCCATTATCGATTGACTGACTAACCAACCAACCTATAGTTTTTTTAAAAGTACCAATTGACCAGCACCCACCCCCTTCTCTTAACCCAACCGATAGTGTTTTTAAAAAGCGCCCACTCACTTCCCTAAACCCAACTGAGTGTTTTCAAAAGCAATCCAGAAAAAGAAAAGCCCTCGCCTGATTTTTACTACATTTTCAGATTTGACCACATTCTCACCCTATTATTTACTTGATAATGAAAATTTTTGGCTTTTGCTTTTGTCTTACCTGCTTTCTGAAACCGTTCTTTGCCGGACTTGAACCCCATCGCCATGGTCAACTCCTCTCTGCATCCAAAAACTATAGCATACACAAGACATGTCACTCATATAGTTTTGAATGGGAAAAAGTGTAATGATCAATATGGCGAATGAAGCCCCGCCTACTAGTACAGGACTATCGATCGCTATAGATTCTGTGGGGGAGAAACTCAGACCAGATGTGTGCGTTTATGAGTTTGGTGGTCAACAAATGCACTGGAATCTCAGCGAATACTTGCTTCACAGACATAAGAAACATATCCACATAAAGCTTGAAAACTGTATTTTTAAATGAAGCAAGTGCACTTGAAAACAAATGCTGTCAAATGCACGTCACATGACAGCAATTACCCAAACAGCCACAAAGATGTAAACAAAGAGTCGCTGACATTTCTGGAGGAGATTCAACATCAAGACCAAGTTGTGAATTACTACAGAGCAATGCGATCAGACAATCATTATCCAGAGAATGATAATCTATAGAATAGCCATAAATGAGGTTGGTGTTGTGATCTCGTTCCTTTCGAGTGCGCATGCACATTACCTCGGGCAAACTAAAAATATGCTCATTTTGTTTAATTCAAACATTTAGAAACGAAACCTGTGAGATGATGTTGTTTAATTTTATTGGTGATTCCAAATCTGTATCGTAATTGTAAGCTTGGCAAACAGTTTTAAAGAATTTGATGTTTCCTCATTCAGACAGAAGGCCCGAGCATACTGCCCGAGAGGTGTTTCAAAAATGACCGTAGAGTGAAATTACTTGCCTTAAAGGAACTTTGCTGCATCTCAGGTCTACTAACGTACACGGCCAGCTACCAGTCAAAATGGTAACAGTGGAAAAGCCGTCCATACAGAGGTAAGCGGTCAGCTCCCAGTGTGAAAAGGAACAGCATCATACCCCATAGCATTCGTTTTTAAAAAGCCATACTCAGCCATACGTACTTCTGGCTACATAATTTGCAATCTCTTGAATTGTATACAGAGCTAAATTTTTGGAATGAGCCTATGTTGGATTATAGACTGACAACAGCATGAAAAAACTCTAAAAAACGAACAAAATGACAATTCTGGGAAAAAAAGTAACAATTCTGAGGTCTGAAAGTCGGTTTGAGTTTTTATCTTGGAACTGTTTTTCTCAGAATTACCAGTTTTTTTTTTTTTTTTTTTAATTTGTTTCAAGTAATTACAAGTCTACAGAACAAAATTATGATAATTCTTAGAAAATTCTGAAGACAAAAGTCAAGTTCTTGAGTTTTTATCCTGTCAAAACTTACTATTTTTACTTAATTTTTTTTTTCAAACTGAGATAAAAAAAAGTCTCGACTATGATCCATGAATAGAAGTATAAGCTTTTAACTGGATAATACAAAAAAGTACTGTACATTGTTACATCAACATATTTTAGACATAAGCAATTTAACCATATCGACTACATCTGGGTTTATGTATGGAGTCCATTGTTCAGCTATACAGTATGTAACAACTGTCCTTTATTCATTATCTCCAGTCTTCTGGCTCCACCAGTTGTATTGTTAAGCTGGTATGAATAAACCCCTGTATATAAAATCCTCAAAACATCCATAATATATCATCTGATAAGATTTTAAGCATTAGATAAGATGTACATCTTCACCTGCTACAAACCCAAGTCCAGTCTAACCCGAGAAAACACTGTTTTCGAAGAATAAAGCATCCTTTGTCTTTTGTTTACAGTTGCATTTCTTAGCTGAGTTTTTTTTTGTTATTACATAAACCGGAAAAGCTTTCAGGCTCAACAGTCACCGTCCTGTCCTGTGTCCTTGGTGCTTGGCATTTTAATTGTCTTTCTTAAATACCCAGAACAGGGGCCAAGTGTGCAGTCCAGCACGTTCATCATAAACTGCGATAAAGCCACATGAAACTGGAGCGCTTTTACAGCAGCTGTCGCGTGCAGCTGGTAACTGGAGAACTGACTCCAGCCCCAAACATGTGGCGCTACCTGTCCATTTCAGATTTCATGCACACGACGCAGCTGCCAGGGCTCTTAAAGCAAAATACGGGCAAGGGCAGACTGTAAGAAACGCTCAACAGTCCTCTGGGATGAGTAACATATGTCTGATCATGTCAAGCTGGCTGAGCATGGATCGAGGCGCTGACACTTACAGTGGATAGGTGGTCAATAGACAGAAGATATTTTTTTATAATAGATTTAGATGCACTGAATAAAAATAATAATAATTAGAGGTGTTAATGTAAAGACTTAAGTTGCCAAAGTATAGGCCACCAAAGATATTCTACATCCATATTTATTTTTCGGCCTCTTTATTAAAACATAATCATGAAAGTGCAGGAAATATCTACACACAATTTTGCAGGTAAAACAGAACAAGTTATTTCTTTAAAAAAAAGTTGGTTTAGTGTGAAATCCAATGACACCAAACACAAGACCTCTTTGGACTGTCCTGAAGTTTATTGAAATAATGTGCTTTATGTAAAATCAGGCCTTTTTCAACACTTATCAAAGATCTTTAGATTTAGGCTGTCAAATCTTTCTTTTACTGTCCAGGAGATACTTTCCATATTATATTCAGGTCTGAACTCTGTGGAGGCCATTTCATGACTGTGAGTGTTTCCACAGTTGTTTATCGTAAGGCATAAGGAATGCCATAATAGATTCAATACTGGCTGTACATTTCAGCATTCACAATTCCATCAATTCAGACAATATTACCAACAGTTTTGGTAGAAATTAAGCCACAAATCAGGGCAAACCAGGACAGTCTTTGCTACGTCACATTTCTTAAACAATTTTGTCACACTTTATTTTGATGGTCCGTTTGTTGAATTTAAGTTGCATTGCATCTATGATTGTCATTAGATTATAAAACTGTTAGGTTGGGGTTAGGGTTATTGTTGACATGCACTTGCAAAGTTTCTTATAGTCAGTTAAATGTCTGTTGAAGGACCATATCAACAAATATTAAGCAGACCGTCTAATAAAACTCAAATAGGCCATCAAAATAAAGTGTTACCAACAATTTTATATTGTAATATTCCAACTCTAAGCTGTATTTTCTGTTTTTATTCTAATAAATAGAATGGGCATTTCAATAAAACAACAAATTAATGGTTGCCTGAAACATTTGCACAATACATTGAACCTCAAGCTAAATCAAATAATAAAATGCTATGGTTTCAGTTTTTAGAAAAATCTGTCCAAAGCTAAGTTTGTTTGGAGTATGAAACTATGTTCGCTTTAACAGAGATGTTCACTTCATTTAGTACAATTGGTCCAAGGTGATGATGTAAAAGGTATAATAGTTTTACAACTTGGTCCCACCAGGGGCAATTAAATAAGGGCAGTAGCGTCATGAGACAACAAACACATAAAAAGACAAATCACTTACAAACAATATTAAAAACACAGTCCAGCATGCTTTATAATAACTTCAGAAATAGTACTAAATAAAACAGCAATAAGAACCCATACATTAAAAATTAAAAAACTTGCTAAAATGTAAGGTTATAAAGCCTGATTGCCTCTGGAACAAAAGTAGATTTATATCTATTAGAAGAGCATGTAATGATTCTAAACCTACTTCCAGAAGGCAACAATACAAAAAAAGGCTCTTTATGTTTTTGGGCCCTATAATTCTTTTGCTGTTGTCATTGAAAATGAAACGTAGAAAATGAACTGAAAATTAACCCGTGTCCAAAATGTTGACTAGGAACATTTTTCCACAGCTATTTAAAAGCTTTGTGCAATGCCATTTGGTGATTGTTGTACAGTTGTTAACTGTATATATATATATATATATATATATATATATATATATATATATATATAATTAAATGCTGCAGAATTTGATAATTAACTTAAGTTAATGTACCTAATGATGTTATGACATAACCTTTAAAAATATTGTAAATATTGTAACATTATGAAACAATTAATACAATATTTATTTATTTATTTAGTTAGTTAGTTAGTTAGTTAGTTAGTTAGTTAGTTAGTTAGTTAGTTAGTTAGTTAGTTAGTTAGTAGTCTACTTAATATTTTGAACTGCATATAATGTTAACAGCAAATAAATGAATGATGACTAATTTTGAAACATAGTTTTACACTTCATGGATAAGTAATATTTTATAATAGCCAAGAGTGTGTGTAGAGCAAATGTGAGCTTGATGAGTCAAGAGCGTCTTAACAATCCACTTGCTGAGTCATTTTCTGCAGCCACTGATATCAAAAATAGACCTGCAGTGTTTGAAACCGACACTCTTGCGCTCTAGTAACCGAAACGTCCCTTTTACTGCCGCGTAACCTTTTAAACAAAGCTTTACCATTGACAATAATTACACTGGATCAGTGATTCGAGCACCTCAATCGTCTCCTCACAAAGAAAAAGTTCTTCAAAAGTGTGATCAAAGAGATTTCGGTGCATCTTAAGTTGTCCTTTTTTCTTCTGCAAAGACTTCAAAGGGCACCGTCTTACAACAGTCTCGGCTCAAAATAAAGGACTGAGGTATAGATGTTCAAACAGACTATAGTCGCATTCACGCTTAGTTTCTGCGCTTTTCATGTTTCTGCCCACTGTCTTTCTTTCTTTCCCTCTCTTTATCTCCCTCTCTCTGTCTTTGTGTAATGCTATGACAGCAGGGTGAGTCAGCTGTCTTTGAGAGCGCTGGAGTTTCCTAACACCGACCGCTGCTGTGCAGAAACATGCAGCTCTTCCCGGCACTCATTAACCCTCACCTGCAGCCAGTGCTGAACATAAATCAAGCACTTCAGTAAACGCACAAAAACCCTCATAAAATCTTACTTTGGACAAAGGATTGAGTACACGTTTTCAATTTAACTTGAGTCAAAGCACAAAATTAGTAAATTAGTTTTGTACGTAAAGATTAAACATTAAATGTACTTGTTGGTGAATGGTTATTTACATGTTTATAACACTTTAGTTTAAGTATCAATTCTGACTAACTAGAGGCTTTATTATTAAGATGTTGGCTGTTTCGCCTGCATGATCTTTCTATATATTCCTAATCCTACCCAGTACCTCAACCTACTATCATAATAACTAATAATAAGCAGCAAATTATGATTTATTGAGCTAAAAGTTATAGTTAACGGCTTGTCAATAGCAAGAATTGCACATTAAAATAAAGTGTGACCAAAACTGTATTACCAAAACTTGTTCCGCATTCTCAGAAATAAAGATACGCGAGCTGTCACTGGGGTGTTACCTTTTCAAAAGTTACACATTTGTACTTAAAGGGTCCATATTGGTACCTCAAATGTATGTATTAGTACCTAACATTTTATGAGGAACACTTTTGTACTTTTTAGGTACCATTGTGTACCCTTGAGGTGTTAATATGGACCTTGGTAATTAATAATAATTAAAGAGTCAAAATAAAAAATAAAACCTAGTATAGTAAATGTAGCCTAGTATAATAACAATGAATAAAAAAAAGATGCGTAAATATGAAAAATGTCTCAAATATGCGTAAATGTTGTCATATGAGGCAATGTGTGTGTGTTTTTTTAAAGAACATTTTAAGAACATTTGTTACATTCAGTGAATCATTAACTGGAGACGCACACTGAACAGATCACTGAATCAGCAAGTTGTCAAATTATTAAAGAATTGCTCAGACTAGATTATTTGAATCAGAGAATCACTAACTCTAGATTCACTCTGATGGATTTTTTGAAGCAGTAAATCTTTAACCGCAGACTCTCTCTGAGCAGATGATTTGATTCAGAGAATCGTTAACTACAGACACTCTGAATGGATTATTTGAACCAACTATTTCACTTTAGGCTCTCTCTGATCAGATGATTTGATTCAGTGAATTGCTACTAGCAGGCATGTTCTGATCAGGTCATTTGAATCAGTGAATCATTTAATGCAGACTCGCTCTGCTCAGATCATTTGAACCAGTGAAATTAACTTGCAGGCTTGTTCTGATCACATTATTTGAATTGGTAAATCTTGAACTGCAGACTCACTCTGACCAGATTACTTGGATTAGTGAATCGTTCACTGTAGACTCATTCTGACCAGATCATTTGACTGGATTTAAATCAGTGAATTGATGCTTGCAGGCTTGTTCTGACCGGATCATTTTCATCAGTGAATCACTAACTTTAGACTCACTCTGACCAGATCATTTGAATCAGTGAATTATTAACTGCAGGCTCACTCTGACTGGATCATTTGAATCAGTAAATCTTGAACTGCAGACTCACTCTGAAGAAAATGATTTGAATCAGTGAATTGTTCACTGCAGATCCATTCTGACCAGATCATTTGACTGGATTTGAATGGGTGAATTGGTACTTGTTCTGACCGGATCATTTGAATCAGTGAATCATTAACTGCAGACTCACTCTGAACAGATTATTTATTGAATCAGTGAATCATTAACTTCAGACTCACTCTGACTAAGATGATTTGAATCAGTAATTTGTTAACTGCACACTCACTCTGATCAGATCATTTGAATCAGTGAATCATTAACTGCAGACTCACTCTAACCAGATCAATTGAATCAGAGAATCGTTAACTGCATATACACTCTGAATGGATTATTAGAACCAGTAAACATTTAACTGCAGACTCACTCTGATCAGATAATTTGAATCAGTGAATCGTTAACTTTAGACTTGCACTGACCAGATCATTTTAATAAATCATTAACTCTAGACTGTTTCTGAATGTATCATTTGAATCAGAGAGTTTTTGAATCGAAAACAAATGCAGTCACATCTCTTCAATTAACAAATGACTTGTGATTTGTGAATGGATTTGAACAGGTTAACTGACCAGATTTAGCATGTTCAGCCACCAATACTGCATATCTGATGATTTCACCAGTTCAAAATAACTGTTTACTCCATTAAAGAAATATGGTGGAATAAAAAGAACAATATTTGGTCTTGGGATGCAGTGAAGTATATTTTGCGAAAAATATAGGAATATTCAGATAAAGTTCAAGTATTTATGTACCTAAGAACAATAATGCAGTAAAATATTTAGTTCGCTATTCACTGTTCACACACAGGGGCAAATTTCTGCATCTCTGCCTCGCTGTGCCTCACACCTCTCTCTGAATTCACCTTGTGCCGGTTCAAGCAGTGGACGGAGAGGTGTGTTTGTTCTCAGTCCACTGAGAGGTTATGCCACACCAGTGTCTCACAGTCTTTCACATGCACTTGTGAGCGGGAAAATGTGGAAAGAAGGTTGAGCTGGGCTTTTAGAGCTAAACATTGAGGAGTGATAGAATCCAAGAGTTCATGGTGACAAAAAACATGATGAGTCTCTTTGGATGGACTGATATGGGTATGAGAAAAGTAGATATTGTTTGAAATATTAATCGTAGTTTGCTGCCAGGAAAAGCTGATGAAAGACGGTAAAAAGAGCATGAGCTTACTGGTCATTGACTCCTGTAATGTTTGAACTGGCAGAAATACCTCTGTTAAAGGGACATTTCACAATAAAATGTAATGATGTCATCATTAGTTAAAAGGTTATTTAATACTTCTGTGGTTTCTTCTGTTTTCTTTCTTAATTCTGAAACGTTTATTTTAAATATTATAATATACCGTAAATGTTTAGTACAATAAATAGTTTTTTTCTTTCTGATTTTATTTTTTCAGTTTTATAAGATTTTATCATTACTGTAGCACAGCCTATAGTTTAATAAATCTCAAAGGTTTGTAAAGTTAAGTGCATATGCACAAATACAAAGAAGGTTTTTGTGCACCAAAATAAAGAATGTTATAATCATTTTGAAATAAAACATTACAGCCATGAAGTGAAGATAACAGTAAAAAAATCACTGTTTAAATAAACTCAAATACACATTTTTCTTACTTTAGTTCAATTAACATGCTACATATTTTGTACATATACACTCACTGGCCACTTTATTAGGTACACCTTACTAGTACTGAGTTTGACCTCTTGCCTTCAGAACTGCCTTAATCCTTCGTGACATAGATAGGTTGTGGCGTTGACACGATCCTCAATTGGTACTAATGGACCCAAAGTTTTCCAAAAAAATATCCTTCACACCATTTCACCACCCGCAGCAGCCTGAACCGTTGATATAAGCTAGGATGGATCCATGCTTTCATGTTGTTGATGCCAAAATCTGACGCTACCATTCGAATGTCGCAGCAGAAATCGAGACTCCTCAGACCAGGTTTTTCCAATTATCTATTGTCCAATTTTGGTGAACCTGTGCCAATTGTGGCATCAGTTTCCTGTTTTAGCTGACAGGAGTGGCACCCTGTGTGGTCTTCTGCTCCTGTAGCCCATCCACCTCAAAGTTCGACATGTTGTGCATTCAGAGATGCTCTTCTGCATACCTCGGTTGTAACGAGTGGTTATTTGAGTTACTGTTGTCTTTCCATCACCTCCAACCAGTCTGGCCATTCTCCTCTGACATCTGGCATCAACAAGGCATTTGCACCCACAGAGCTGCCGCTCTCTGGATATTTTCTCCTTTTCTCTGTAAACCCTAGAGATTGTTGTGCATGAAAATCCCACTAGATCAGCAGTTACTGAAATACTCAGACCAGACCATCTGGCACCAACAATAATGCCACATTCAAAGTTACTTAAATCACCTTTCTTACCCATTCTGATGCTCGTGTTGAACTGCAGCAGACCGTCTTGACCATGTCTACATGCCTAAATGCGTTGAGTTGCTGCCATGTGATTGGCTGATTAGAAATTTGCATTAATGAGCAGTTACACAGGTGTACCTAATAAAGTGAGTGTATGTATGTACATGGGCGGCATGGTGGCTCAGTGGTTGGCACTGCTACCAACAATTAATACTGGTAAATTTTCAGATTGTCGGTTATAATAGTTTTCATACATGGAGAGCCCCAGCTGGGTCAGTTGGCATTTCTGTGTGGAGTTTTCATGTTCTCCCTGTGTTTGCGTGGGTTTCCTCTGGGTTTCCCCCACAATCCAAAGACATAGTATAGGTGAATTGGATAAACTAAATTGGCCATAGTGTATGAGTGTGTGTGAATGAGTGTGTAGGGTTGCAGCTGGAAGGGCATCCGCTGCATAAAACATATGCTGGAATAGTTGGCGGTTCATTCCGCTGTGGCGACGCTCAGACTAAGCCGAAGGAAAATGAATGAATGTATGTACATAAGCATGTATGTGTACAATATGAATTCATTTATGCTTCAGATTTATTTAAATTTTCAGGCAATGCAAGCACAATTGTTATCATATGTAATATTTCTCAGAAAGGTTTCTAAGGAACATGAACATATTATATGCATGTGTGTGTCTGTGTGTGTGCCATTATACATTGAGTAGGAGAGAACATGTTTAATGCAATGACTGCATGTTTTTCCATGAGCTGTACACACACACACACACACACACACATGCACACAGTCCCATTGTGAAAGCAGCCGTATCATCAGATATACAGGCAGGCACACACTCGCTCTGATCTCCATCAATCTCAGAGCTGTGTGTGCTGTTATGAGTGTAAACACAGCACACAATGCCCAGTTGCCCAGTTCAAAAAATTATCTTTGCTGGAAAAGCCAGAAGTGTGCCCTTTGTCTCCAGCTTAATTCATGTATGTCGGAGCGCTGATAAAATCAGCAGCGTGTGTCACAGGTAAACAGCGGAGGGCAATGAAACACCTCAGTGTATTTTTTTGTGACGGGTCACAGTCCAGCTGTAGTAACCGCAGCGTCTCCAACAGCTGCTACAGGACAAACTGTCCCTACACAGAATGAATGAGCAGAACACAACAGCAGTACAATAACACTCTGCTCTGTTCAGAGGCTGGTGTATTAACCAGGGTTTGGCAGTTCAGCCATTAAGACCTTCTTGCTCAACCTGTTTCAGAAGATTTAATTCAATTCATCTTTATTTCTGTAGCGCTTTTACAATGTAGATTGTGCCAAAGCAGCTTAACATAGACGTTCTAGTGAACTGAAACGGTGTCAGTTCAGTTTTCAGAGTTTAAGTTCAGTTTAGTTCAGTTCAGTGTGGTTTAATTTTCATTGCTGAAAGTCCAAACACTTAAGAACAAATCCATCGATGCGCAGCTCCACAAGTCCCAAACCAAGCAAGCCAGTGGCGAACTTCCAACAAACTTCACCAATTGACGAAAGCGAAGGGCAAAAAACTTTAGAAAAACCAGGCTCTGTTGGGCCAACAACTCTGGCCAAACTGATCAATTAAGCAAGGCTATTCTGGTGCACCAACGTGGGAAAACCATGAGGGTCAAAGTCACTTTAAAATAGTTTTTAATGACTTTATGTATAATGTTAGGTTTTTACATTAATATTGTACAAAATATGTTTTAGTATCAATAATAATATTAATATACTAATAGAGCTATGAAGAATTAAGAGATATTTGTTCATTCTATAAAGATCAGAGAACATTTATTTCAAATAATTAAAATTCAATTCTTTCATTACTTTCAAATAATGTAAATACGTATATATGTATTTTTTTACAGAGTAGATATGATTCAAAATCATGATTATTCCACCTAAAATTGCCTTCTTAAAGGAGACAATGTAAAAAAAAAATACCTCAATTTATTGTTCCTCGTGTGTATTTTTCTGTTGAACACGAAAGAATATTTTTAGAAAAATGCTGGCTGCTGGAAGATCATCGACCTCCATAGTAGGAAAAGAAATATTAAAGAAGTAAACATTTTTCTAAATATCTTCTTTTGTGCTGAACAAAATAAACAAACTTATACAGGCTTTGAACAAGTGAAGAGTGAATAAGTGATGACAGAGATTTCATTTTTGGGTGAACTATCCCTTTAACTCTTCTGATGTTTAAACATTGGTATTATGTTGTCTTAAAAATGAGCATAAACGTCTGGCACCTTACTACTGCCTATATTAAATTAGCATCAATATTCTACAAACCAAAAATGTTCACATGCACATAACTTTCAATTGTGGTGGTCATGGAGGAGTGGAGAGCATGAGACTGAGTCCTCGTTTCAGAGGAGAACTGGTCGTGCTCAACAGAGCCTGGTTTCTATCAAGGTTTTTTTCCTTCACTTTCGTCAACTGGTGAAGTTTTGTTCCTCACCACTGTCGCCACTGGCTTGCTTGGTTTGGGACTTGTGGAGCTGTGCATCAATGGATTTGCTCCTCAGTGTTTGGATTTTCAGCAGTAAAATTGAAACCACACTGAACTGAACTAAATTGAACTTCAACTCTAAAAAACTGGACTCACATGGTTTCAACTTACTAGAACTTCTATGTTAAGCTGCTTTGACACAATCAACATTGTAAAAGCGTTATAGAAATAAAGATGAATTAAATTGAATTGATCTTCAGAGAGTGCTCTCTTCATTTTTTCTTTTCAATAATATATACTTGCAAGTCAGCAATTTCAGAATGTAGTATAAATTAATTGAATTAACAGTCCTGAATAACCACAGCAGGACAGTATACTGTAGTTTGATTATCTCATTGTCAACTGAAGACCTTTAGCCTCAATCCTGCTGCGAAGTGTAAAGTGACACACAAAAGTTGATGTGATCATGACACTCAGCGATGAGCAGAAAGTAGGGCTGCTTATCTCTTAAAATCGCACTGATGGCATTCATTAAACAGCCCCAGTCTGTCAGAATCTCCTGAACAGCTCAGCGTTTCTCCACAGGTGTAGCAAACACACATGATTCTGCTGAACGCCAGCAGTGAAGTCCCTCTGTACAGCCCCTCACAGCTGCTCACCGTAAACTCAACATGCTTTCTCTGAACACAGAGAGAGGAAACCACCATCTGAGAGAGCTTCAAACTCTGGATTAACCCAGACATCAAACGCTTCAGTGTTTCCTATCAAGCTTAAGGCAAGACACTGCAGGTGAAGAGAAAAAAGAATTAATAGTTATCATCATACTTTGATTGATATCATTAAGAATTGCAAACAATTTTTGTAAAAATGTTGGTAACTTTATAACAACTGCACACTATGAATTATTTATTAGGCCTTAGCAAATAGTTAATTCTTTATTTGTTAAGCATTAACCCTACATTAATAGATGTTTATAAGCGGTTTATAACTACATCTACAAATACTGTATTCTTGACAACCCATTTGTGTCCAAATTTTTTAGAAATGGTTTCATTTATATAGCCTTGTTAACAGTGTCCTATATGAACATGTTTTGGAATTATTTTCTAAAGGTTTTTGATTTTTGTCAAGAAAATCGTATTTGAATATGCGGGACTATAGTTGCCGGTGGGCAAATATGTTATAGGAACCCTTCAATGTAAAATTTGAATAGGAGAAAAACATTTGGCATTCTAACTCAAAACAACTGCTTTCAAAAAATCAATTCATATCCATAAACACGTTTATTATCTTTAAAATTAGTCAACAATTATTTTCTGTAAATCTCACCACAGACTTTTGTAAATCTGACAGAAATAGTCAAACAGCTTAGTAGTAAGTAAAGCGGCTGATTATGTTTGTGGAGTTGTTTAATGATAATGAGCTGAGATTCTGAGAGATTGATTGAGTTTTTAGTTGAGTTCCTAAGGCCATATCCACAAATACACAGGGATTTTTGTGAACAAAAACGTTTTTTTTTTTCTAAATTTTTAAAAAAACACAGACCCTGGTGCTTTTGAAAATCTTCACCCTGACAAGAGTTTCAAAAATGTGGGTTTTAGTGACCTGATACTGTGTTTTTGTGTTGAAAATTTTAGTCAAAACCCATGTTTGTTTGGACAGCAGGGCCTAAGGTTGGGACAGAATTTTGTTATAGTTTTGTGTTTTTCCTCAGTGATTCAGCTTTTTTACAGCAGGAGTTCACTCAGCACTTTACCTCTGCTCTATATTTGAACTCTTTGCAGGAGTGGGACTAGTGGGAGAAGTTGATTTTACTCTGAGAATTTTGCTGTATATCAAATTGTGTATTAATAAAAGGCTACGTTAAATGGTTAAGTTATGTTTAGATGAGGTATTATGAAAGCAAAAATCATTAAACAAGACCAATAACCTTGATTTATTAACTTATTAACACATTTTTCTCTAATTCCACATTATTTATATACTTACAAGGTATTTGCCCACCGGCAACTGTAGTTGCAGCTTAAACTTTTGACAACGTAAACTATAGATCTCTTGAAAGATTTGTTTTGTTTGGATGAATCTGGAGGCCTTCATGATTATGATGATATACATTTGTGAACAAAAAATATTTTTTAGTAACATGAAAATTGCCTTTATTTGGGAGGGTTTGCCTCCATTTTGCACCCTGGAATTAGAGGTAGGAAGGCCTCTTGTGTAAATCAATTCCTTTTAAAAAAAAATCTTTTATTTGGTTGTTTGTTTGCATGTCATTGAGAAATTAAACATGGTTAACATGTAGAAAATTACTCATAAAAGGAAAATGGCAACTATGAACTTCGGCAACTATAGTTTCCGGTGGGCTTAAATGGGTTACATGTATAATGTGCTTAATGATTGTGTTTTCATACTTTGTCACCTAATCTAAAGTGAGGACTATTTATGATTTGTAAATCTCTTATAATAGACAATTAAAGGCTCAGCTACAATATTCTAAACAAAAAAAAAGACAATAAACGACTTTATTCATTTCTATTTGTTTCAAGATACACAAATGAAACCGTATCAAATAAAAAATAAATAAGTCTTTGCAACCTTATCTAAAATAAAATGACTGTATACAGTTTAAGCAAATAACATTGAAATGTTGCATCATCACATATTGTTAAATTATTGTTGTTGTTTTATCCAATGTTATGTATATTTTGACACTCCTGTTATTCAGCAATGCTTAAACTTTACAGTAATTACATTTTGTTTAGAAAAGATTGCAAGGTTTATTGTTTATTTGATCCTGAGCCTTTAATTCACAATTATTAGGGATTTATAAAGCATAAATAGTCCTCACCTCAGATTAGGTCACAAAACTGGATGAAGTTGAGTTAATAAAGCATTTATTAATATACAGAGTAACTGTTAACTATTAAGTCTGAATAATAAGATATATAAATGTTAATTTGATTAGTTTATTAATCATTTACTTATGCATTCTGAATAATCTTTAAAAAAAACACACACAAATTCCTAAATAACTGGTTTGTAAATACTGCAATACTTAATTTAGTAATGAAAAAATAATAACAAAGTATAAAAACACAATCATGAAGCACATTATACAGTTGAAGTCAGAATTATTAGCTCCCCTTAAATTATTAACCCCCCTGTTTATTTTTTCCCCCAATTTCTGTTTAACGGAAAGAAGATTTGTTCAACACATTTCTAAACATAATAGTTTTAATAACTCATTTCTAATAACTGATTTATTTTATCTTTGCCATGATGACAGTAAATAATATTTGACAAGACATTTTCAAGACACTTCTATTCAGCTTAAAGTGACATTTAAAAGCTTAACTGGGTTAATTATGCAAGGTTAGGGTAATTATGCAAGTTATTGCATAACGATGGTTTTTTCTGAAGACTATTGAAAAAAAATAGCTTAAAGGGGCTAATAATATTGACCTTAAAATGGTTTATAAAAAACTAAAACTGCTTTTATTCTAGCTGAATTAAAACAAATAAGACTTTCTCCAGAAAAAAAAATATTATCAGACATACTGTGAAAATTTCCTTGATCTGTTAAACATCATTTAGGAAATATTTAAAAAAGAAAAAAAAAATTCAAAGCGGGGCTAAATATTTTGACCTTAGCTATACATGTGCATTTAAATCAAGAATAGAGCATTTAGATGTTGTTATAAACTGCTTACTAAAGTCTATAATGTAGAGTTAATGCTAAACAAATAATCAATTAACCATTTGCTAATGCTTAATAAATGATTCATAGTGTTCAGTTATTATAATGTGTTACCATTATCTATTCTAATAACAAAAATTATATTAATGGCTGTTTTTCCCCAACATTCTACAGAATATCTTCCTTTTTGCTCAACAGAAAAAATAAACTCAAACCGGTTTGAAACAAGTTGAGGATGAGTAAATGATGAACTATCCCAACAAATGACTAAACTATCACTTCAAGCAGAAGCCATTTTAATCGTGGTGGACTTGCATTGTTTGTTGTTCCTAATAAGTTCAAAATAAAAAGTTAGTTCGTTTTCTGACTTGTTCTCTTGCTGTGAATGGCGCTGTGAGGGTATAAAGTTAGTGCAAGTTTAGTCATGATGAGATCACAGTGACCCAATCTGTCAGTCTGTCACATTCACTGCTCCTGAATCACTGCCACAGTTACTCAAGAAACATTCTGAACTCCTCGAAAGTTTTTCTGCAATTAATTTAGTTTTGTACTGTATAGTACACTTGAATTAAAATGCCATAATTCTTCTGATCTACTGTATTACAGTTTTTAGAATACTTGAGGTTAAAAGTGACAGTCTGCTAAAAGTGATCAGTTGATTAGTATTAGTTGTAGTAAACCTGACTGTGTTTAGTGTTCAGATTTGTGAGCTCGGAATGTATGTAAATTAGTTAATAATTTTCCTATAATAAGTTTAAATGCAAAAACCTCTAAGTGGCCTGTTCATTTTCTTCTAAATGTACATTTATCGTTATGTTCAGTTATTTTTTTCATTTAAAGACAATGAAAATAACCTATTCTCTACCATAAAAATGTGAAAGTACTGAAACTACACACAGAGGCCTGAGGAAATTTCACTTGTAGGCTTTTGCAGCTGATCTCTTCATATATAAACATATCATTTTAGTTTTTCTTTCCTTTGGAAATGTACAATTTATTTATTTATTTTTGCAATTGTTCTTGTAATCAATGAACTGTAAAAGTATGGCGATAATAACTATTAGTTGTTGTTGTTTTTTTACCCTATTCGTCTTGCTTTACTATGTTTGTCCATTCACTCATAAAGACATTACAATAAGGCGCCAAGTGAAAACAGACACACTTTGTAACAAAGGAGTGTATAATGGGCAGCATTTTGCAAGGCTGATGAGTGTTCGTTTTCATCTTTTGTTGAGCTGATGATTGACCCAGAAGATCATGCAGGAGCATCTGCCTTACTGAGGGTGTGAGGGGTGTTTAATCACCGCCCAGTCTGACAATCACAACTCCACTAATTACTACACAAAGCAGACAGAGAGTGAGCAGACGCAGTCATGCACGGCATGTGGCAGGGTGACAGTTACTGCAAATCTGATTTGAATAGTCAGATCAAATTAGGCCATGAAGAAGACTGTCATTTAACTGGACAGTTAGTCTTTTAACTCCGACATTGACTGTAGATGTTCTATATGTACATACATTAATGCAGTGTGTATAAAATAAAAATATTGTGTGAAATATAAGAAATAATGGTCACGCTTTACAATGTTTAATTAGGTAACTGTTGCTAATGTATTTAATTTGAACTAAAATGAACAAGCTACTTTGTTACAATTCTTAATTATAAACAATTCAACATTTACTAATGCATTATTAATATGCTAAAATGAGTATGACTGTCATTTTGATAAACTAATTAATTAATTAATATACATATTACTACAAATAAATAAATAAAAATAATTATATAAATATAAAAAAATAAAAATGAATAAATAAAAAATTTAATTAAATTAATGTTAATTAATATTAATTCATTAATATAAATAAATAAAAATAAATAAATATAAAAAATAAACAAATATTAATAAATAAATAAATATTAATAAGTAAGTAATTATAAATATAAATAAATAAATAAATAAATAACGTAAATAGTAAAATACAAAATAAAGATTTTGGTTATTTAAATGTTATTTAAAAGTTTCTGTGTGCAGTTTGCATCTTCTCACTGCGTTCGCGTGGGTTTCCTCTGGGTGCTCCGGTTTCCCTCACAGTCCAAAGACATATACAGGTGAATTGGGTAGGCTAAATTGTCCGTAGTGTATGAGTGTGTATGGATGTTTCCCAGAGATGGGTTGCGGCTGGAAGGGCATCCGCTGCGTAAAATATGTGCTGGATAAGTTGGCGGTTCATTCTGCTGTGGCGACCCCGGATTAATAAAGGGACTATGCCGAAAAGAAAATGAATGAATGAATGAATAAATAAATGAATAAATGTTGTAAAACTATTAAATAATAATATATAAAACATAAAAAAAATTTAATTTAAATATTTTTGGAGATATATTTGCATTGTCAAAATGTAAAAAAATAATAAAAAATTGTATACTGTATATATGGACTTTATTTTGCAATAATGACCAGCTGAAAACGGTTTAACTGTTTATTAAACTGTTTTGTCTTTACTTCTAAAGACTCAGAAATGATTTATATTAGTCCTGTTATGCGAAATCAGCACAACCGTAAAAGTCACATCAATATGTCATAAGCAGACCCCTAAACTGAAGCTCTTTTGTGTGCAGTAAATGGAGATCAAGTCACATGGTTGTTTTTTTTCCTCTGTCTTTTGATGGGTGAAAGTGTCTCATTCTGTTCTCCAGCTCATTCTGTTCATTTGCAAAGCAGTTATTTGGGCCAAAGCGTGCCCTTTTTCTCCACACACACGTCTGTCCCCCTCCCAAACCACTGTATGCCCGCCTGCTCATCCAGCCAGCCATGTGTTGGTGAAAGAAAGCAGAGTCAGATTTCCAGCAGCTGCCACTGTGCCACACAGCAGAGCTTTCAGCACACGCACAGCAGCTCCATTCAGACTGTCTGACTGCTGCTGCTTTTGTCCTTCCCTGTGTGGGTCTCTGACTGCAGCATTGCTCTGGATGAGCCTCTCAGCTTGTTGTAGGTGCTCTGGTGCACTCGTCAAAATATTTAGGTGTAAGTTTAAGCTTTAAGGCAGGACAGTGCAAGTGAATAGTAATAGTCATGCTTTTCCACACAGTAAAAATGCTGGATTTATGTTGGGACAACATGGAGGAATCAAGTCAACTTATTAGTTTACAAATTACAAATTTAAGTGGATTAAACATAAAACAATTAAGTTGTTTCAACTCTTTTTAAATAAGTTATTGTTTGCATTAAAATCAGGAAGAAAAAGAATTGTCCTTTTAAATTAAAAATAAAGTAGGGTTTTGTCCCTTGGGAACTGATTGGATTGTTGGAAGATGGATGTATAGCTAACAAAATGGAGGAGGATTTGAATGCCAGTTTGCATTCAGTTGTCCACCAGAATCACCATTGACACCCTCTGGTGCAGAATATTTTTAGATACACGATGATGACGAGAACCAGGAAGCTAAATTTTACAAATCAAATCAAATCACTTTTATTGTCACATCATCAGCAGCACGTTTACTAAGATGAGTAAAAAGCTTAGGTGCTGGCTCCAGACAGTGCAAAATACAGCAACATAGTCCAAAAAACAGAACCAATATACTATTATCAATGTTAACAGTTATACGTAAAAGACAATAAATGCGTGAAAGACAATAAATATGTTAAGTACACAGTCAAACATGTGTTACACAGTTTGACTGTTGGTGGAAAATTATTGTAGGCAATTTTGTTTTAAGTAAGGATTCGGATAAAGTGCAGTGCATGCTACGTCTTGACAGACAGAATTGTACCATTTTTATTTGAACCACTGACAGAATGCAAGACAGAAAAAAGCTCATTTAGAGAAAATGGCCATTAAAAATATGTATTGTACTTAAACATGCAGACACAATTTAAGTGTGACAAAGAAAAAGAAAAGAAAAAATTATATTAGCGTAAAGAATCTTTTTTGGCCAAAAGAAATCTCAAAATTAAACTTTAAACTTGACTTCATCTATTGTTCAGATTTATGTGTAAATGACTTATGTGATCAGATTTATTTAAGTAAATGCAAAAGTAACTCATTAAACAATGCATATAACATTCACTGTAAAAAAAATCGGTAATTGAATTTTTTTTCTGACAGCTAGGGTATTAATGGCGATTTAAAATACAGAAATTTACCATAGATTAACGGACGTTAAATTACAGAAATCTACTGTAGAATAACAAACGTTAATTACAGAAGTTTCCTTAAATTTTAAACTACTGGTAAATAAAAAACGTCTGTTATTTTACGTTTTTTTATGTAAAATTACGGATTTCTTTTACAGCGTACCATTTCAGAAAGCTTGTAATTACTTTCTTCGGCTTAGTCCCTGATTTGATCATGGGTCGCCACAGCGGAATGAATCACCAATTGTTGATTGCTTTAGTTATAGGGTTTTAGTCGTTGAGGATGCAGTGACACGCAGTCAAATATTTTTGCGGCACATATCCACAACTTTTGACGCTCATAAATTATCATAAAGGTATCGTACTACATGTTTTAGGATGTTTGCTGTAGGTGCAGCTGACATGCAGCAGGGGGAGGGGGGCGGTTGGGGGGTTGCATTTTTAATAAACTACAACAGTTTACGTTCATTGAAAAGTAAGAAGGATTAATAAATCCATATGAAACAGTCCCCTAAAAGTGAAGTCGCATCTTCAGTTTCAGGCTCAGGTGCACTTTGCACTCACACTACAAGCATACTCAGGCACACCTCTTTCAACCGGGCCAGGGCTGGCCAACCGTACCGCGCCTGGGCCCTATTCAGAGAACTCACATTAGTCAAACGAACTGGGAAATGCTCCTGGACATGGTTTAGATAGCACAGTGTGTATGCATCCTTACTCACAACCCCCCAGTGCTGGAAAACACTGACACAGTCTCCCATTCACACACACTCATTACAGCCAATTTAGTTTATTGAATTCCCCTATACTGCATGTCTTTGGACTATGGGAGAAACTGGAGCACCTGGAGGACCCTACACAGACATTTCACACAGAAAGACCTCCTATCCCCAGCCAGGACGCAAACCAGCAACCTTCTTGCTGTGAGGTGATAGATCTACCTAATGAGCCACCGTGCTGCCAACTAATTATGTACCTGTAATTAATCAATAGGTATAGCTGGATGATAAAGTAATGCTTGATCCCTATTCACCTGTAGTGTCTTGTCCTTAACTGCCTAATTCAAATGGATGAAAACGTACATTGTGATTCAAACAGGTAAATTTTAAATGGTCATTTTATTTTCAGTGAAGATAACAAGGCAGGTAGAGAAGAGCTGAGTGAGAGATGAAGGGGGAGTGTGTGCATTGTCTGCAGAGCCATTGCACACGTGCTTACATCTCTCTAATCTGTCCAAGCCAAAGCCACCGAGGCCCGAGGCAAGGGCAGCTGTCGAGGAAAAGCAGAGAGGAGGAGGAAAACACAGAGCCAACACAGCTGTCAGTTCCCTCAATCTGCCACTCATTAGAAACAATAGAGCTGCAGGGTCAAGAGGCCCCTCGCTGCGCCCAAATTCACTTTAATGTCCACTTTTTCAGCAACAGTTTGCAACACACATTACAGCGATACTTGACACCTTTAGAAGCATCCATCAAGAAGACCAAGCCACACATACTGAGGCTCTACTGTTAAAGTGGACTGTGTTAAAGTGGGTTGTGAGGTTGAGAAATTGGCATGTACTTTATCTATATTGTGGTGCCGTTGTGTGACATCAGATCATTCAGTTTTTAGTGAAGTTATTAAACTAATTTCGAGAGGAGTATGTGATTGACCGTGGCTGGTCTCTCATCCTTAATCAGTAATAATCCAATCAAATTGATCCAATTCTACTATAAATAGACCAATTTCACCCTAGTGCCATATCTTCATTTTGGAAGAATCCCCCTTTCCACCCCATCTCCTCCTTTTCCTCTTTTACTAGGGGGAGTTCTCGAGACCTACCTTATCTCTGACCTTCTTACATGCTAAAAGGCCTAGCGGTAGCCCTGGGCTCAAGCCCGGGACAGCATACCAAACCTGCTAATAGCGTCAAGCAATATCTAAGAGTGCTTTCACACTTAGACTTTTGTTTCGGAACCTGGTGCGTTTCCCTAGTTATCGTAGTTCGTTTGACATATGTAAATTCAGCAATCACGCTCGGATCTGCGCCAAAACAACCGGTTCGAGATCAGCATGAATGAGGTGGTCTCGGCTCGATTGAAACGACCTCTGAAGCGGATTGATTGTAGTGAGAAAGCAATACCATCTGAACCAGGCTATATCACAGTGTATTATGGTTATATAATAGACATATATACTGCTATATGAAGAGAGAATTATGAGTAGAGCGAGATGTCATTCTTACCGCTAAATGTGCGTTTAATGTCAAACACGAAACTAAAAGCATGCTGAAATGTTAACAAGAGCCGTTTATCCGTTTAGAAAAAAGACCTTACAGCAGTCTTAGTTTATCGGTTATTTCTTTCTATAATGTAAAGCATAATGCATAATTCTAGCTAAGGCTATGTAAATAAAAAAGTCTTACCTCTGATTTATACTTGGTGATGATGTATTGTAGGTGTCACCACATAATTTAAAATAAGGATGCATGACAGCTGAGCGGGACTCTGCAAAATAAACCATGAAACTCTGACCAATGTGAGGAGAGTTTACTCACACGTGACATGTCACACGTAGCTATTTTGGTCCATTTAGAAACCTTGTTGTGTGAATGCGAACCACACCAAGAGCAAAACGCAACATTGTAACAATTTTAATCACTGTTTCAGAACAAAACGATCAATCTACAGGTGTGAAATCACCCTTAGTGTGAACTCTTAAAATCTAGTGTATCATGGATACTATTATATACTATTACTATTTTAAAAAAAGGTTGACTTGACTTCAATAAAACCTGACAAATACTTCAGTTTTGGTACATTTTTCTGCAAACTGACTTGAAGTGCAATGAGGGTAAAGTATATGCAAAATCCTTTAATATGCTTTCTCTTTAGAATATCCAGTTTTTAATGTAGTGTATCCTGCTGGAAACTATTATTCATTCATTTCCTTCGGCTTAGTCCTTTTCTTAATCAGGGGTGGCCACAGCGGAATGAACCGCCAACTTATCCAGCATATGTTTTACACAGCGGATGCCCTTCCAGCTGCAATCCACTACTGGGAAACACCCCTACACACTTATTCACACACATACACTACGGCCAATTTAGTTTATTCAATTCACCTATAGCGCATGTCTTTGGACTGTGGGGGAAACCAGAGCACCCGGAGGAAACCCACGTCAACATGGAGAGAACATGCAAACTCCACACAGAAATGCCAACTGACTCAGCTGGGCCTCAAACTAGCAACCACCGTGTCGCTCTGGATACTAATTATAAAAATGACAACAAAAAAAAGTGTGACTTGACTGTCGAGGAATATAACCTGACAAATACATCGATGGATGTCCTTTTCACTGTTACAGTCACACTTGCTCGCTCATTCGCTCACTTAATTGCCCACTCATTCATTCAATCAAGTACTCAGATTGTCTTATTTCATTCCTACCAGCTATTTTGACCAAATAATTCACCATAATATCAATCAATAAATAAAAAAAAATCAATCAACACTCTTAAACTGAACTGACACAGATATTATTGGAATAATTTTACAAGATAATATTATTGTTTATATTATGTATCTATTTCTGTTAAAGTGTTTCTTAGGTTATTATTATGTTATGTTCTTATGTTATAAGTGTATATTATATACTTGAAAAAAATGCTGTGTGTTAATAATGTTTGGTTTCTGTTATAGTCTATAGCTATTATGAAACGATTTATAATGAAACAGAAGTGGAGGATTTTGTATAAATATATGATCATAAATTTCTCAGGGTAAATGTAGCTTGTACTTTAAGAAAAAAAATGGATCAAGTATTAACACAGTGACGTAAGTAATTCAGTGAATGTCAATTTACATTTTTTACCGTAAAAATGTAATGACTTGTTTGTTTTTATTGTATTGAATGTAAGCTCATATATTTTGCAGTAATTAATAAGTAGAAAGGAAACATGCTGTTATCCAAGTGATGATGTTTAACCAGTCATAATGCATTTAATAGCATTTTAATGATATCTACACTTTCTTCCATTTGTTAAGTCATAATTTTTACAATAATCTATAGTGTAATATTTTCTACTAGAAATCATTGCTCTTATTTAATATTAGATTACTGTATGTGTGTATTAAGGAAATAATCAATCACTGCATGTCCTCATTCATGCACTTAAACAAATTATATTCAAGCTTTATCAGTGTGTGTGTGTGTGTGTGTGTGTGTGCATGTGTGTGTTTGTTGAGAGTGAAAAACCAATGAAATGTACTATAAGTGAATTGAGATATGCTCTGCCTCTGATGTACCTCCTAGAGAACAAAAGCTACATTAGGGTTTTTCTTTTTTTGAAGAGTCGTGTCCAGTGACTGTCAGACTGTCTGTGTGCCACTGAATGGGTTCTCTCCCTCGGGCTTCAGACTAACGTTAGTGGAAGCTCATTCCCATCTGCCTCTCAGAGACCCCAAATGTCATGTTGGGAGGAAGGGAGGGAGAAAGAGAGGGATGAAGGTAGAATGGGTGCAGAGGGAGGAGCATCCTTTAAGCCTGAGCCTGTCATTAAAATTATATATGCATGTAGATGATGATAATACAGGTGCATTTAGAATAAATACAAAACCTGATTTATAATATAATATATAATATAATATAATATAATATAATATAATATAATATAATATATATAATATAATATAATGTAATATAATATAATATATATATAATATAATGCATACATAAAATCGAAATATTTACACACAGTTATCTAAATGTCATCATACAAAAATTTGTTGTGTGGAGGCAGTTCAAATATCCTGAGATTGTGAATAACAAAAAGACGACAGTAACAAAACAGCCAGTTGTTATTGTTCAGTTCCAGCTGACGGAGGCTGTGGTTTACAGGACCATCCTCAAGAATTAAACGTCCTCTAATACAATCCAAGGATTCCTCTCAGTCCCACCGCTCCTATCATAGAGGCACTGCGGGCTCTTTAATTTGGAGGATATTACAACCCACTGCAGACCCTCGGGCACAGGCAGGCTTTGTGCTCCTTCCATTAGGATGAGGGGAAGCCTGAGCCTCAATAGCGAATCCCCCACTGCTGATGAAACACTTTCAGTTCTACCCGGCAACCAGGCTGCCTCTCATTACCAATTCAACGCAGTTCACGGTTATTTCTGCAGCGCTTTTCAGCATAGATGTCATGTCAAAACAGCTGCACTGAAAGAAACATGATTCTACCTTACAATTGAGTGTAATGATGATATTATGGTGGCTTGAGAAAGCCAACATACTGTAATACTGCATAAACTTCTTCTTCTTCCCTCTTCTTCTGCTTAGACTATTTTAAGAACACATCTCCTCCTAGACCGTTCCTACTACAACCACCAAAACTAACACAAACCTCCAAAATATACTGAATTAAGTTGCTATATCTTTTCCAACTGATCCGACTTACGGTTTTCCAAAAACAGACCCAGAAATGTCCCATTGACTTAACATTGGACATACTATCAACATGCTAATCCATACTAACAATATACTAATCCATACTAGAAACATGCTAATGCATACTAGAAATATACAAGCAACATGCTAATTCATACTAAAACCATGCTAACAACATGTTAGTTTAAACTAGAAACATGCTAGCAACATGCTAATTTTATTTTTCGGCTTAGTCTCTTTATTAATCTGGGGTCGCCACAGCGGAATGAACCACCCTTTCAGCTGCAACCCATCACTGGGAAAAAAACCCCATGCTAATAACATGCTAATTTATGCCAGAAACATGCTAGCATGCTAATTCATACTAGAACCATGTTAATTTATGCAACTGCCTAGCAACTACTCCGAACACCCTAGCAACCGCCTAGCAACACCTTAGCAATGAATTAGAACACCTTAGCAACCACCTAGCAACGCCTTAGCAACCACCCAAACACCCTAGCAACACCTTAGCAACCACTCAGAACACCCTAGCAACCTCCTAGCCACACCTTAGCAACCACTCAGAACACCTAGCAACCATCTAGCAACACCTTAACAATGACTTAGAACACCTTAGCAACAACCTAGCACCGCCTTAGCAAACGCCTAGCATCACCTTAACAACTACCTGGAACATCCTAGCAACCTCCTAGCAACACTTTAGCAATTACCTAGCAACCACTCAGAACAACTTAGCAACCTCCTAGAAACACCTTAAAAACCAGTCAAAACACCCTAGCAACGCCTTAGCAACCACTCATAACACCCTAGCAACTGCCTAGCACACCTTAGCAACCACTTAGCAACCACCCTTAAAAAACCAGTCAAAACACCCTAGCGACGCCTTAGCAACCACCTAGCAACCCCTCAGAACACCCTAGGCAACCGTCTAGCAACACCTTAGCAACTAATCAGAACCCCTATCAACAGCAAGAAACATGCCAATCCAGAAACAAGCTAACTTATATGTAATTATAATTTTTGTAAACTTCTAAAACTACTTAATTATTTCAACTTTTAAACTACTTCAAACTCTCAGACGAGGCTTTCTCAAGACACCAGAAAGTTTGTCTACGAACTTTACTTTTCTAGTTAGCAATAATAGTTACTTCTCAAAGTTATGGTGGGCCAGTAGAGCTCAATATTAGTTCACAACAAAATGCAAATGAGCTAAAACACTAGGGAAAACAAATCAAAACACAACAGAATTCAAAGAGCAAGTGTAAGTTTACTACACAATGGGAATCACTACACAATAAACATAATGTAAACCTTAACCACTGGGTGTTGGTCTTTGGAAATAAGCAATTGCTTCATACAGGTTTAATGGCAAGTCTGACTGCTTTACTGTTGCTCAGGAAATGTAAGTAAAAACTCCAATATTCTAATGAATTTTAATGTCCATTGTGTTGTGGTTTGATTTAATTGTGTTGTGGCGATTCAGTTGTGTTACGAACTGAAAGTTGCATTTTAAATTTCATTGTGTTTTGGCTTGATTCTTCTGTGTTATGAACAGTACGCTTCTGCAATTTTGTTGTGACGTGCACTACTGGGGGAACCGGGTCTATAAATGTCCAGTTCAAGCTTACAAGTAATGAGACATTCAAGCAAGACGAACATGATGATAACATTTTGTGAACATGATTACAATGTAAGAAAAATTTTAAGTTTTATAAGTTGGCATTATATCACAAGTGATAAGATCATCTTAAATCTTGGGAAGATGCTGGATCCAAACTAGTCACAATATATTGTTGAACTTGAAACTCTTTGAACTCTCGCTGGCAGCTATCTCTCTGCAACTCTCACATGGTCGCCCACTGAAGCTAAGCAGGGCTGCACCTGGTCAGTACCTGGATGGGAGACCGCATGGGAAAGCTAGGTTGTTGCAGGAAGTGGCGTCAGTGAGGCCAGCAGGGGCGCTCAACCTGCGGTCTGTGTGGGTCCTAACAGCCCCAGTATATTGATGGGAACACTATACTGCCATGTGAGCATCGTCTTTCGAATTCTGTGGTCAGGAAATGTCCTTCGAAAAGAGTAAGGCTTTAACTCTGGCACCCTGGCCAAATTTGCCCACTGGTCCCTGTCATACATGGCCTCCTAACCATCCCCATATCATAAGTGGCTTCATCATCGTCTCCTCTCCACCAATCAGCTGGTGTGTTTTGTGCAGTTCTGGCACAATCTGGCTCTTGTCATGTCATCCAGGTGGATGCTGCACACTGATGGTGGATGAGGAGACCCCACCCCCAAAAAAATGTGTAAAGCGATTTGTGTGGTCCATAAAAGCGCTATATAAATATAAGGAATTATTTCTGTTTAATATTTTGCTCCAAACCTTATCCCTAACCCTAAACCTAATTAGTTTAAAATCATAGATGAATAAGAAGTGAATAAGAAGCGACAGCATTTTCAGATAAAAACAGGAAACTTTTTAAGCGTTTTTCCTGTTTGTTTATACAGCCGTGTCCGGTATTAACACTCAAAAACAAGAGTCTTTGAAATTGATGATGTCATGCACGTGCATGTTACACAACTAGGGAGGTGTAGATTAAGACCCTGTCCACACAAACTTGAGTCATTTCAAAACTGCAGCTGTTCTTCCACATGCAAACACAGTGTCAGGTCAATGAAGCCGCAACCTTTTGAAAATTTTCTAAAAACATCAGGGTCTGTGTAGTCGTCTAGCTGGCAAAACTGGCTTGTCCATGCCATCATTTTCTTATTTGACATAAGATTGTGCCCTACGATATTTATTGTTAACAAGATGTACATCTGTGCAATGGCCAGTGCGCCAAGTTGACAGTCAACCAGAACCAATAATAACGACTTTTTTGAGGCTTCTGATTAACCAGCATGACGTTACGGTTAGGAGTAGATCACCACCTATAGCTTCAGCATGCTCTTGACAGAGCTTCATAGAGTATTTGTACATTTTTAAGATTTTCATGAATGATTTTGAATGAATGACGAAGATTTTTTTTCGTGCATGCATGGACTAGATTTATTTCTGTAAGCTCTGTTTACAAAAATGTCTGTGTATGTGTAGACATGACCAATGAGCAAGCAAAAATAAACGCACAACAATGGCAGAGAATGTGGTAGTGTTGTGTTGCTTACTATTTATCAGCAAAGAGTGATTTACTTCACACCAGCACCGAACCTCCGGCATCACATCACTTTAATCACTTCTTTACAGGTACTGTATGCTACAAGGCGATAGCTTCGAATACTGGTATAAGTAATATATAACTTTTGACCATTTTCATCAATGCCACAGCCACATCAACCTGCAGCCCATGACCGGTTACTCACTGAGGCTAAGCAGGGCTGAGCCTGGTCAGTACCTGGATGGGTGACCGCATGGGAAAACTAGGTTGCTGTTGGAAGTGGTTCAACCTGTGGTCGTGTAAGTCCTAATGCCTCAGTAAAAGTGAAGGGGACACTATACTGTCAGTGAGCGACGTCTTTTGGGAGAGATGTTAAACCAAGCTCCTATGGCTTTTTTCATAGGAGTAGGGGTGAAACCCGGTGTCCTGGCCAAATCCCTCAATCAACCCTTAACCATCATGGCCTACCAATCATCCCCATCCACTGAATTGGCTCTATCACCGTTTCTCCACTCCACCTATAGCTGGTGTGTGGTGAGCACACTGACGCTGTTGTCCTGTGGCCGCCGTCGTATCATCCAAGGGAATGCTGCACACTGGTGGTGGTGGTGGTGTGGAGAGACCCCCTCATGATTATAAAGCGCTTTGGGTGTATGACCATACACGATAAATGCGCTATATTAATACACACATTGCATTACGTGTAAATGTGGATCATTTGAAAAAACTTTTCCATTTTTATACAACATCGCTGTAGTGTAAATGTATTGTAGAAACCCTAAACCCTGATTGCAAGCCAAACTTAATATAAACTGTAAACTTGTACTTCTGATTTGATTGGTTGACTGAAATTATGTTTCATGAATATGTTGCACTTGGTAACCTTATAGTGTCTAGGAAACAGGAGGGGACCCGAGACAGATCTTTGTGGCACTACTCTACTGCTGTCAGTCTGGATGACTCCTCATTGAAATACACAAACAGGTCGGACAGGATTTAAACCACCTTAGTTCCTAACCCTGAGACCAGTGTAATTCTGTAACTGATCTATGAGTACGTTGTGATCAGTTGTGCAATGCAGCAGTAAGATCAAGCAGATCATATTACGGGTGTGCAGCTTGCTCGCCTTTCACTCTTGAGTGTCTCCTCTCCTTATTCTCTTTTGTTGCATTAAGTTGCAGGGTGTTGCACATTCTCAGTCTGTGCAGTTTTACCAGCTGCATCCTGTATGTCTGAAAGTCGACTGCTTGTAGTTGTTTACTGTAGCAGCATATGCCCATTCACACACACAAACGCGCACACGCACACCTGCATCTGCACAACACCATGCACTGCAAAGCCACAGTTGGGTGTTTGCAATGCTGTTGTGTAATCTTGACACGATATTTGTTGATATGTGATATTTTTGCAGCTTCTTTGTTGTTGTTGGCATTATTGGTATTACGACAGCCTGCAGTTTACTCAGTGTCGAGGACATTATCTAAGTGTAAGTGTAAAGAAAGTTATAAAATAGTTTCCCACTTGTGGACTCTAGACTGTGAGTCATATGGCACTTTTCCTGTAAAAGCTTTCATAATAGCATTTTGTAAACATGCTTCACTGCTGAAACTAAGCAGATGCAGATGCAAAAACAGGCTCTTACAAAGTATTAAAAGTTGATAAATCAATGTACAGAAATTTAAGACCCTTAATAAGTATAAAAAGTCTTGAATGCTATTTTGCAAGGTATTACATTTTATATCATTTTTGATTATGCAAAGTATGGTTGCTAAAGTTTGCCTGAATTAAATCTGCGAATATCAGGATGCTGTGTACTTTATGAAATCAATACAATCCTGCTAGATTTGACATCATGCATTGTTTAGTGCAGTAACCAAGGCAACATCATTATTTATGCAGTTCTATAGGTGCCAACCTGCCGAATTAGCTAGATTTAACAGATTTTTATTCAGTGTATTAAAAATGTTTCGCTTTGGATTAGTTTCTTACTTTAATATTTAGTAAATATACTGTAAGTATAAAAATCTCGCCAGTGTTTCCTGTTGAAACAAAAGGAGTTATAAGGTCTTAAAATGTAGGGTCAGATCAAATCTTAAAAGGTATTGAACTTCACTTTCTGATTCCTATATATACTCTTAAAAACTGTTAATAATATAAACATGCATGCATATATTTTTTAATGAAAATTGGATTGTACTGCAAATTCTATTTAAAAAATGTTTTGCATTATGCTATATCACTTTTTAAATGCAGTATTACTTTATTTGTACTATGTAATATGGTATTTATTTACCATTAGGTGCATTTTTTTAAACAATGAATTGAAACAATGATTTGAAGTGAAACAATTGAAGTCAGAATTATTAGCCCTCCTTTGAAATGTTCACAGTATGTCTGATAATATTTTTTCTTCTGGAGAAAGTCTTATTTGGTTTATTTCGGCTAGAATAAAAGCAGTTTTGAATTCTTTATGAACCATTTTAAGGTCAAAATTATTAGCCCCTTTAAGCAAATTTTTTTTCGACTGTGCAGAACAAACCATCGTTATACAATAACTTGCTTAATTACCCTAACCTGCCTGGTTAAGCTTATTAACCTACTTAAGCCTCAAAATGTCACTTTAAGCTGTATAGAAGTGTCTTGAAAAATATCTAGTCAAATATTATTTACTGTCATCATGGCAAAGATAAAATAAATTAGTTATTAGAAATGAGTTATTAAAACTATTATGTTTAGAAATGCGTTGAAAAAAAAACTTCTCTCCGTTAAACAGAAATTGGGGGAAAAAATAAACAGGGGGGGTAATAATTCTGACCAACTGTATATATATATATATATCTCCTCAGATTTTTTACAAAATTCAAAAAGTAAAAATGACCGCATATTCAGTCTGGCCCTACTCAAAGCACTTATAAATATGTTTACTACAGTACTGCAGGATCTGTACTCAGAGAGGTACAATAAAAGTTGCAACAGTCCTCCAGTCAGCCTCTGATTGGCTAAGAGCTCAGCCTGTCTCCAAAGCAACAGAGCATCAGGACAAAGACACCCCATTGAAGCATCACCAGCACATCAGAAAACAAGAGCACGTTTACGCACCAAACACCCTTGAACTCTGGCGGCATGAGAAACTACGCTGAATGCTGTCAGCGCTGTTGACATCTGTGTGCTTTTGAACTCTAAAGATACAATACGTGATGCATTAACCTCAGGTAAATGTTTTGATGGCGAGACATAGACATGAACAGACTAAAAAGATTACCTAATAGTCATCCCCAAATATCCACCATACTTCCCTAATATTGAAAGCCTACATTAAACAATTACAAAAAAAAAATTGTATACATGTTAAAAAAATGTGTGTTTAAATATAGGCAAAGGTGGAATATTTAATTTTATTCTATTCTATTCTTGTTTTGTTTTGTTTTGTTTTATTCTATTTTTGTTTTGTTTTATTTTTGTTTTGTTTTGCATTTGTATTGTTTTCGATTTTATTTTATTTTATTTTTCTTTTTTTCTTTTTGTTTTGTTTTGTTTTATTCTATTTTTGTTTTATTTTATTTTATTTTATTTTTGTTTTGTTTTATTTTTGTTTTGTTTTATTCTTGTTTTGTTTTGTTTTGTTTTGTTTTGCATTTGTATTGTTTTCGATTTTATTTTATTTTATTTAAATTTTTTTCTTTTTGTTTTGTTTTGTTTTATTCTATTTTTGTTTTTATTTTATTTTTATTTTATTTTTCTTTCTTTTGTTTTGTTTGTTTTGCATTTGTATTGTTTTTGATTTTATTATTTTATTTTTCTTTTTTTCTTTTTGTTTTGTTTTGTTTTATTCTATTTTTGTTTTATTTTATTTTTGTTTTGTTTTATTCTATTTTTGTTTTATTTTGTTCTTGTTTTGTTTTTATTCTTGTTTTGTTTTGTTTAATTTCATTTCATTATTTCATTTCATTTCGTTTTGTTTTGTTTTATTCTATTCTATTCTATTTTTGTTTTGTTTTGTTTTGTTAAATTAATTTTACAACAAGGATTTTTACAATACTATGAACTGCCAGAATAAATTATTGTATATTAACAGCTAAATTAGTAAAACCTGTCAGAAAACAGATATGTAAACATTTAAGTTTAGTGCATGTAAGTGCTGGTGAAGTAATTTATGACTCAATGCAGTAGAAAAAGATTATTATATGTTTTTTATTCAATACTAAATGTAATATAAAAAATATTATAAGCATTTATTTATTTATTTATTTATTTTATTATTATTATATATTGATATATAGAAAGGATTTATCCTCCATGAAACAGAAATAAAAAACTTAACATTGTTTTTGTCTGTATGTCTCACCTTAAAGTTGTGATTTTAAAAACACCTTTGAAGACTGAGAATGAGACAGATATCCAAAATCAATAGTGCTGTTTGACCTGTGGCACATGACCCTGTTTATCCAGAATATCAAAGGCGTTGAGTCTGACGTGGGCTGTTGAACTGATCACTGTGAAAGGTAGATGATAAACACAAGTGACATCATCAAAGGGGTTGTAAACTCTGCTCACCCCATTTGAGCCAAATAAAAACAAGCTTAATCAAAACACCTCTTTGACCAAAACAATAATAACTCTGTTCAAAAACTCCTTCTCTTTGACAGCTGAACAACCAATCAAAGCTCTGTTACCACCAGCAACAACCCGTCCAGCAGCATGGTGATGAATCCAGTCTTCTGATTGGTCAGAACTCCACAAGCATTCAGCTGGAAGGCCCTCCCTCTTCTTGCTCTCATCCACACAGATTAAGCAACATCATCAAAACAAGGCAAGCTTAGTTTTGTTTTGCTGCAGTTGCATGGCTTCACAACAACAGTGGGCTGTGTTTTGCTGTTTGCTGGGAAGAGGGTCTTGTGAAGGAGAGAGGAGAGAAATGGGGTGAATCCTTGTTGCCAGGGTTACTTCTTTGAGGAAGCAGGAATGATGAGATCGGGTGAAATATAATATGTGCTACTCAAGGCACAGAGTTGCATCAGATACGTTATGATTCAACCCTACTGGAAAAAAGTATCGGGATGCTAGTGCATATTAAAGTTGTGTAAATTGTGTCAATGTTCCTCTTTTGTGCGTGCAGTGGTGCCGTGTAAAAGGAGTACTTTTATTATAGCATATCTATTGTTCATTTATACTGACTCAAAGCAAGTTTGAGTGAATACTGAAATAAATTTATATTTTGTATAAGCAACATTTAATTTTATATTGTAAATATAATTTAATTTGATTATTTAAATGCATTTTATTTTTATTTATGTATTTATCTTGTTTATATACTTCCATAAGCTTCATGTCTTTTTTTTTTTTATTCATTCATTCATTTTCTTTTCGGCTTTGTCCCTGTATTAATCATGGGTCGCCACAGCGGAATGAACCGCCAACTTATCCAGCATATGTTTTATGCAGCGGATGCCCTTCCAGCTGCAACCCAACAATGGGAAACATCCATACACTCTCATTCACACACATACACTGTGGGCAGTTTAATTCAATCATTTTCTTTTCAGCTCAGTCCCTTTATTAATCAGGGGTTGCCACAGCGGAATGAACCACCAACTTATCCAGCATTTGTTTTGTGCAACAGATGCCCTTCCAGGTGCAATCTAACCCAACATTCACACACATACGCTATGACCAATTAAATTTATTCAATTCACCTATACCGCATGTGCTTGGACCAGTGGTGTAAAGTAACAAATTACAAATACTCAAATTAATGTAATTGAGTAGATTTTCTCAGGAATTGTAATTTACCAAGTAGTTTTAAAAATGTGTACTTTTACTTTCCCTTTAGTACATTTTTAGTGCAGTCTCAGTACTTTTACTCCACTACGTTCCTTCAACCTGCAGGCACTGCTTTCTTTTTCCTAGTCTAAGGGGATTGGCTGAAGTAGAATTATCAGTCCTGCAATTCCTGTCAAATCAAATCGCACATACTGTAAAAGAAATTTGAAGATGTCCAAATCGTTACATGACCTAGAGATTGTTTAGACCAGTGTCCAAACTCGAATCTGGAGGGCCAGTATCCTGGAGATTTTAGCTCAAACCCTAATCAAACACACCTGAACTAGCTAATCAAGCTCTTCTTAGATATACAAACATTCTGGTAGGGTGTGTTAAAGGAAGTTGGAGCTAAACTCAGCAGGACACTGGCCCTCCAGGACTGAGTTTGGACATGCCTGGATTAGACTGTATGCCACTGATGAGAATATGACAGATGTTTACTGTATGATGACTGAACAATTCATGATTAAACAATCAATTTAATGCACTACAGAATGTTATGTTTTCACACATACATGCACACATTGCATGTAAATGCATCAGCCTCTCACAGTGTAATACTCAATACTCACTACTCTTGAGTACCAGCAGTCAGTTGAGTACTCTTTTTGTAACCAGTGACCTACTTGCTTTGAGGCGATCGTGCTACCCACTGTGCCACCGTGACACCCTACTTCATACAGAGACTTCAAAAACATACTAAATCTTTGCATTCCATGTACATACATTTTGTGTGTTTAACATAAACCCACCAACCATTTAATTTTGACTTCAAGAGTTCACACAGCTGATGATTGATTATAAAGCATGTTTGACATGCTGTCCCAGGAAAGAGCCCTGAGCTCAGAAGATCCTTGCGCCTTTCATTTCATCGGGAGAGAGGGGACTCTGAGCTCAGGTAGGTCTCGAGAGCTCCCTTGAATTTGTTCGCTCAGCCTATTCCTTGATTCCCTGCTGAAAAATCCAGCTTAAACCAGCCTAGGCTGGTTGGCTGGTTTTAGCTGGTTGACCAGCCTGGTTTTAGAGGGGTTTTGGCCATTTCCAGGCTGGTTTCCAGCCATTTCCAGCCTGGTCTTAGCTGGAAAATGACCAGCTATACCAACTTGACCAGCCTGGTTTAAGCTGTTTTTTTTCTTCAGTAGGGTTATTAGTGGTTGCCACGGTTGAATGAACTAATACCAACTATACCAGCATATTGTTATGCAGTGAATGTGTAGTACTAAAACACTCATATACTGTACCAATTTGGTTTATTCAATTTACTTATGCTACATGTCTTTGGACTGTGGGAGGAAACTGGAGTACCAGGGGGAAAACCACACGAGCACAGGGAGAATATGTAAACTCCACACAGACACGCCAACTGGCCCAGCTGGGACTCGAACCAGCAACCTTCTTGCTGTGAGGCAACAGCGCTAGCCACTGAGCCACGTGCCACCTTGTCCTGGATTAGTCTAGGAAAGAGGAGGAGGAGTAGTGCCCCATTCACACGGGGCGTCAGCGTCAACGCTTCCCATTCTCTTTGAATGGGTGACGTCAGGCGTTGCCGAACTGCATTGTGGATCCGTCGTCACCGCTTCATCGTTGCTCGCTGCAGAAGTTGGGAAATTCTCAACTTTTCAAGCAGCAATGGAGGCGTCAGCTAATCAGATGGATTTATGCAAATACCCCACCTCAGACAATAGCCGATTGCGAACTAATTTCATTGGCTGAAACTGCTATGACGATCGTGTCAGCCCCAACTTCAGATACCCCCATGGTCAAGCGTTGATGCTGTAGGGGTGGATGCAGGGATTCTTGAAGGTGAAGATGACTAAGGTAAGGAAATCTGGATATTAATGTGTGTTTGGACTCGTCTGATTGGTAAATCATATGATAGCTAATGCAGGACCAGCCGTGGTCAATCATAAGCAAGTGATCCTCTAGATATTAGTTTATAAATAAACATTACATTTTATTTGTAAATATTATTTGGTTGCATTTTTTTAATTAGAATTTGATTAGAATGTAGATAAAAATTTATTTAGCTAGTCTTAGTTTGGGCCATGAAATGTTAATTTAAAAAAAAGTTAAATTACAGTTATAGAACTCATAGTACTATATATATATATATATATATATATATATATATATATATATATATATATATATATATATATATATATATATATATATATATATATATATATATACATATATATACATATATATACATATATATATACATATATATATATATATATATATATATATATATATATATATATATATATATATATATATATATATATACATATATATATATATATATATACATATATATATATATATATATATATATACATATATATATATATACATATATATATATATATATACATATATATATATATATATACATATATACATATATACATATATATATATATATATATATCATCTATAGATAGTTTTATGTTGCCAGTATAAAATATAAATAAAATGTTATACACTGTTACATCTGACTTTAATCAAAGGATGTCAACTAGGGAAAATTCTCCACACTGTATCAGTGTCAACATCTGTCTGAGTCTGTAGGGAAGGCATTCAAGGAACAGCGATCGCATGCTTTAAGTGTCTAACTATTTACTATCGCTTGTTTGGACATGTCAAGGCCATCTGTTGGTGACCCTGACCTTTTAGATCCAACTGTCAGGAAAACAAAACTTTTTCCATCCCACGCAAAGCAAACTAAAATGTCATTTTCACTTTCTGCAAACCTATTTTTAACTCCCTTGTTTGCACTCTGCTCTTCAGACTTGCTTGTGTGCATAATGAGGTACATAATAAAATCCAGAGAATGTAACTCACCTGCAAGTTATCTTTTCGATTTGATATATGAATCATGTCATTTGGTTCATCGCACCACAATAGTCTAACTGTTAAAAGGTCTCTGTGTTTATCTCTCTATTGTCTCTTTGTTATATAGCAAATGTCTTTGATGACAAGCAGGTGCATTTATGGGGCTTAGAGCATCATAAAGACCTCTGGAGTCAGTGAGGCTTCTAGACTGCTTTGATACCCTTGTGTAATCCTGTTAAACTCTAGGACTTTCTTGCACTAAGACAGTTCGATCTTATCCTTTTGGATTAGGGAACTATCCCTAGTGAATTGGAGAGGCCCTTTAATTTGTTTCACTGAAACAAGTAGAGTGGAAATCAGATAGTGATACTGTAATATTGTTAACTTTAAACAATCCTCTTATCAGACAGACTGGGCTTGTTTCTCTGTGTTGACATTCGTCTGCAGTGGAACAATCAATGTCTGGACAGACTACAGTGCTAGATAAAGATGCTATCATTGCTAAAAAAAAAAGTCCCATTTTGTTCTCAGGGCACTTTTTATTGGAAGTAATTCAACCACCAAAGGGTTTGCATGCTTCATCTTGCAAGTTAACTCAAAGAACTGTCCTTATTTGAAGAGAAGCCTAGATGTTCTCTGGGGGCTTCCGAATTTGTCTTTTCTTTTTTTCAGTTTGGTGCTGCTATGAGCTGAGTTAAGCAGACCTCTTTGGTGACACAGCTGCTAAAAACGCCTGCCCTAAATTTACCCTCGTTCTCTGCAAGGCTCTTTAAATGGCCATAATAACTGTAATGCATTTGCATTTTTTTATTTAGTAGAACATTAAAGAATATTTTAGCCAAAAGTATGGTCAAAAAGCTTAAAAATCAAGGAGGTGCTAACAATGTAGAAATGATCAAAGGTTCTTTCAAACAGAGTGTGCTTCTGCATTACACTGCATTGCTTTTCAAATGATCTTCATTATAAACTAGTTTGGCATTTTTACTGCTGCACTGTATTTTTTTTTTATGCCATGTCAAGTAATATGTTTTTTATGTGCACATCTTGAATTTTAGACGGTTCATTCTACTGTGGTGACCCCTGATACATCAGGAACTAAGCTAAAGGAAAATTTAAGAATGAATGAATCTTGCATTTTAAATGCCATAGCTCCTTCTGTATCAGTTGATCAAACTTTGTATTATTCTGCTTTACTTTTTCAAATTACTTCAAAATCTCATTAGCATCTGCCAAGCAAAAGACATATTATTTAGTATTTCCATAACTTACCAAACAACTTGCAATACAAAAATATATCTGGAGGTGGAGGTGAGGCGAAAAGGGGAAAGAGGGCATAGAGCTCAAAGGCTTGGAGGGGCCCCCTTGCGGAAGCGGGAATGCAATCCCAGGATCGTGATATTTACTGAGGGGCCCAACAGCGGAAACCTGTACGCAAAGCCCAGGACTCTTTGCAATGCAACTGCTAAAAGTTGAAGTAGTAAATAGTAAACATGTGAGTTAAAAACTTGGATTTAACTTACTTTTGAAGATGAAACTGCAAGTTCAGCAGTACTGCTGGTCAGGGGCGGACATTACCAATAAGCGAGGTAAGCAGCCTATTAAGGCCCCTATAATAGCCTATAATAGCCTATAATAATCATATAGCTTCTTTATACATTTTCTATCATATATTGTAAAATCTGTCTATAACTGTTAAGATTTTAACATTATTACTTTTTTTCAAAACCAGGTGCCCCCATGTATAATGGAACGTTCCGTCCGTACTGCACATATGCGAGGTGCGAGTGCTTCAATCAAAGACACTGCCAGCCTGTGTTGCCAACATAGCAACTTTTCACAGCCCCTAGAGCCAAATTACTTTAAAAGCAACTAGTGAATGTTTTTAGGTGTAATTGGAGATTATTAGAGACTCTCGTATGTCCGTGCTGTACCGTTCCTAACGTTACTCTTCGCAGCGAGCTGTGGGTGATACCGTCGGTCTCTCCCCCGCCTTAGAGCACTCAAAGGTGGCACGGTGCCACACAGCTGTCTCTCACACCTGCAGCATTGAGAGCAGATTATTCCTCTGCATACCGACAGCAAATGTTTTAGCACGGCGAGTGTGAGGTATTTCCCTGCTACAGTCAAACCAGTCTGCTTCTTCTTTGTTTTAAATGTAATCATTTAAATGGACCGTTTATTATTTTATAGCTGTTGTTCACAATCACAGAGATTTTAGTGACATCAGTCTGCCAGTGATTAGAGTAGAGGTAGATAGAGTGTGAATATTTGGGAAAAAAGTAGAAATACGACAAACAACGAAACGCAGCTTCCTCCGTGATCCTGCTGTGTGGCCGAAACAGCTGTCAGATGATGAGATGATAAAATCTGTACAGGTGTGTTGAGCCAAGTCGGAGCTAAAATCTGCAGGACTTCGGCCCTCCAGGACTGAGTGTGTACACCCCTGCTGTACGTAGTTTGTGAACTTGTTTTTTATTTGTGAATTTATTGCTTTTAATTTTACAATTGGGACCATTGCTGTCTGCAAATGTTTTGCATGCTTACATTGTACTGTGGCCACAGCTTTAGCACCACACTTACTATTCAGCAACATTTCAAGACTCTTATGTGTAGGAATTTGTGCAACTGGGAGTGCATGGGGGCGTAGAAGTTCCTACACAGATTCCACTTCATATTGTTCACAGTGTACATGCAAATTTACTGCATTGACTAACATAAAGCACTTAAAAAAATGTTGAGTTATTTATTTAACCCAATGGTTAAGTTAAGCATATTTAATGCGTTGTTGGGTTATTTTTAACCTTTATTCGGTTATTTATTTACCAACTCAACCAGTTGGGTTAATATTTTTGAATTTCAACAGTCAACTGATTTAACTGACACAGAACAGCTGTATTAATTTGCGTACGCTATGTTGTTTTTGCGTTATAAAGTTTATTTAAGCTATAACCAAAGACTATAGAATACACAAGACATGTCACTCGTATCTTTTTGAATGCGGAAAAGTGTTACAGTCAATATTGTGAATAAAGCCCCGCCTACTAGTACAGGAGCAAATCATTGATCACTATATGGTGAATAAAGCCCGCCTTCTAGTACTTGAATCAATTATCGATCGCTATATGGTGAATAAAGCCCACCTTCCATTACAGGAGCCAATCATCGACTGACAATACTCCGGGGGAGGAGCTCGGAGCAGACGTGAGTTTCTGCAGATTTTGTGTGATTTAGACGTTTTGAAATGAAACTAAAGACTCAGTTGTTTAATTGTATTGATGATTCCTAATATGAAATTCAATCGTAAGCTTAGCAAGCAGTTTTGTAAAATTTGATGTTTCCCTCAGAGAGAATGCCTGAGCATACTGCCCGAGAGGTGTTTCAAAGATGGCAGATGAGTGAAATGACTTGCCTTAAAGGGACTTTGCTATAATGCAAGGATATTGTTGTTATTTTTTATCAAACTACCTCTCCCTGTCATGATTTTCATAACCATTTCACTAGCACTCTTAATTATTGATGATACAAATGTGTGCTTCATAGCCGATCTATATTAAATGGATAAAAACGCTTTCTCTACCTCCCATGTTCATTATTTTTTAAAGGAAATGATACATATATTTGGGGTATTTGGCTGTCATTCTCGCCTTTAGGACTCAATCCGGTGTAGCGTATAGTCTTGGTTAAGGTATTAAATTATATAACCCAATGCATTGGGTTCAAATAACCCATAGTTGGCAAGGTACTTTAACAACATATAGTTGGGTTATACAGTAGAAATCAGAATTATTAGCCCTCCTGTTTATTTTTGTCCCCAATTTCTGTTTAACGCACAGTAGAGAAGATTTGTTCAACATATTTCTAAACATTTTTAGTTTTAATAACTCATCTCTAATAACTGATTTATTTTATGTTTGTGATGATGACAGTAAATAATATTTTACTAGACATTTTTCAAGACACTTCTATACAGCTTAAAGTGACATTTAAAGACTTAACTAGGTTAATGAGGTTAACTAGGCAGGTTAAGGTAATTAGGCAAGTTATTGTATAATGATGGTTTGTTCTGTTGACTATTGAAAAAATATATAGCTTAAATGGTCTAATTATTTTAACCTTAAAAAGTTTTTTAAAAATTAAAAACTGCTTTTATTCTAGCTGAAATAAAGCATGTAAGACTTTCTACCGAAGAAAAAAAATTATCGGACATACTGTGAAAATTTCCTTGCTCTGTTAAACATCATTTGGGAAATACTTAAAAATACATACGAAATCCAAAAGAGGGCTAATAATTTTGATGTCACCTTTATGTTGGGGTATTTTTAACCCAACTATTTTAACTGAGAGCAGAATGGCTTGCAATAGATATTTTTCAATCTGTGAAATGTAATCAAAATGTCACTAATGTAACAGCAAAAACCCTTTATCTGAAAGCTCAAGTCTCACTTATAACACCTCAAGAATTTCACCTCATGATTTTCTTTCTTGGCCTCTGAATAATCCTGACATTTCTTGCATTTCTAATGAAAATATGCTACTTTTTTTCTTTAAACTCCATATGTAGCTCACATTTGGCCATCTGTTGTACCTGCAGTGGCATCTGCCCCAGACTTCAAGATATCTCAGGCATTTAGAGAGGCACATAGTGCTGATATCACAACATACCAACTGCATTTCAAGACCGTACGGACAAATCGTGCCTGGACAGTTCTGAATTTGATTCTGATATTTCATGGATGTCAGCTCTGCATTCTGAAATAGCTCACATGCATGTTATACCAACATATTTAGGCATCATATTTAAACATCAGCAGCGTTGCCAAATTTGCGACCATGCCTCTCCACTAATGACAACACTGCGCAGACACATGACTTCAAAAGATAATCTAAAAATGTCAGGAATGTTGATTCCGTCTTCCACTCTGCTGTACTGCCTTAATAGTAGATCAATGGGAAGGAATGCAGAACAATCTGAGCAGCATGTGACCCATGAATATCCTGGCGCTGCCCTGCACTCATACCACACAGTTCTGCTCTGAATGCAGTGTCTGTACCCAGGAGTTACAATGCTATTCTGGGCCTGTTAGTTCATGTACTCTCAGATCAGAACAGGTTACATAAAAAGCAGCCAATCTTAATCCAGGAGATCACAGACTGCTTTGAATGAACAAGGTGCCGCTTATTCAACAAGCACATTGAGTCTGTTTATCTGTTGCATGATAGAGTTAAAGCACACATTACATGCAATTATTTTAAATTCATAACATTAAAGAGCACTTTTAAGTAAGGTTCAAACAAAATAAACCAGATGGTATTAATTTTGGAAGGTCAAAACTTTCTGAAGAAGCAAAAATGCAAGAATAATACAAATAAACTAGATATTAAAGTTTGAGGACAAACTTTATGGTGGCTTGAAAAGCCGAGTCTAAAAGTTTGAAGTCGTTTTAAAGTGTAAATAACTGAAGCAGTTTTTATGAAGTTTGAAACAGTCGGCATAGATAAGTACATATATGTTAGCATGTTTCTAGGTTGTTGCTAGGCGGTTGCTAAAGTATTCTGAGTGGTTGCTAAGCAGTTGCTAACATCAATTAGCATGATTCTAGCATTAATTAGCATGTTACTAGCATTTTTCTAGCATGAATTAGCATGTTCCTAGCATGTTTCTAGCATGAATTAGCATGTTGTTAGCATGAATTAGCATGTTTCTAGCATTAATTAGCATGTTACTAGCATGTTTCTAGCATGAATTAGCATGTTATTAGCATGTTTCTAGCATGAATTAGCATGTTTCTAGCATGAATTAGCATGTTACTAGCATGTTTCTAGCATGAATTAGCATGTTACTAGCATGATTCTAGCATGAATTAGCATGTTGTTAGCATGAATTAGTATGTTTCTAGCATGAATTAACATGTTACTAGCATGTTTCTAGCATGAATTATTATGATTCTAGCATGAATTAGCATGTTACTAGCAGGTTTCTAGCATGAATTAGCATGTTACTAGCATGTTTCTAGCATGACATAGCATGTTACTAGCATGATTCTAGCATGAATTAGCATGTTACTAGCATGTTTCTAGCATTAATTAGCATGTTACTAGCATGTTTCTAGCATGAATTAGCATGTTTCTAGCATGAATTAGCATGTTATTAGCATGATTCTAGCATGAATTAGCATGTTACTAGCATGATTCTAGCATGAATTAGCATGTTACTAGCATGAATTAGCATGTTACTAGCATGATTCTAGCATGAATTAGCATGTTACTAGCATGATTCTAGCATGAATTAGCATGTTATTAGCATGATTCTAGCATAAATTAGCATGTTACTAGCATGATTCTAGCATGGATTAGCATGTTACTAGCATGATTCTAGCATGAATTAGCATGTTACTAGCATGATTCTAGCATGAATTAGCATGTTACTAGCATGTTTCTAGCATTAATTAGCATGTTACTAGCATGTTTCTAGCATGAATTAGCATGTTATTAGCATGATTCTAGCATGAATTAGCATGTTTCTAGCATGAATTAGCATGTAACTAGCATGATTCTAGCATTAATTAGCATGTAACTAGCATGTTACTAGCATGATTCTAGCATGAATTAGCATGTTACTAGCATGACTAGCATGTCACTATCGTGTTGCTAGCACCTTTCTAGCAAGATTAGCATGTCAGTAGGAAGTTTAAACTGTTAGCGTGTGTTAGAAAAGCTAGTCACAGTCTCTGGGACAGTTGCTAGGGTGCTGAAATTGGTTGCTAGGGAGTGGCTAGTAAGTTTAAAGGTAATCAGTGATTGGCTGCTGGCTAGACTGAGTTGAATGAGGCCAGACTCTAGTCTGTAGGACAGTCTGATGCAGAGTTATGAGCTCACAAAGGTTGATCCAATGTTAAGTAAATGGGAGTCTTTTACAATGGAAGTCTATGGGACAGTTGCTAGGGTGCTGTAAGTGGTTGCTAGGGAGTGGCTAGTAAGTTAATAGACATCAGTTATTGGCTGCTGGCTAGACTGAGTTAAATGAGTCCAGTTAGAAGTCTGTAGGACAGTCTGATGCAGAGTTATGAGCTCACAAAGTTTGACCCAATGTTAAGTCAATGGGACTTTTGGGATTTTTCTGGGTCGTTTTTCGGAAAACCCAAGGTCGGATCAGTTAGAAAAGATATAGCAACCCGAGTCAGACCAGTTCGAAGGTTTGACGAAAGTTTGAAGTATGTAGCTTGAAAGGCCTAGGAGGAGATACACTTAGAAATTAGTCTCAGAAGAATAAGAAGAAGAAGAAGAAGAAGAAGAAGAGAAGAAGAATAATAATAAGTTTAAGATAGATAACAGTATGCTGGCTTTTCAAGCCACCATAATAATGAATAAATAAATAATGTTTTATGTTACTTTTACTTATTAAAAGAGGTTAACAATGTTTTAAATTCATTTTTAAGATATATAATTCAGTTTGTTATAATTCACTGTTTTAATTCAGTTTAATTCAAGTTGATTTTACTTAAAACTAAGCAACTAAAGTTTACCGTATGATGTTTACCTTATGTGTGAAAACATAACTGCTTATTGCTTATTATAGAATTATTGCAATTCTATCTAAAAGTGAATATATTTTATTCATAGCTATATGTTTTTTTCCTAGTAATGAGTTTGCGGCTGGAAGGGCATCCGCTGCGTAAAATGTGCTGGATAAGTTGGCGGTTCATTCCGCTGTGGCGACCCCTGATTAATAAAGGGACTAAGCCGAAAAAGAAAATGAATGAATGAGCTATATTTTATTTAAATATATATTGCGTTATGACAATTTACTGAAAAGGTCTAGTTATTTCAGTAGAAATCTGTGATCAAGAGTGTTGAATGAGGACCAAAAAACTCCCTGTGAGTATTTTGCAACTTTCTGGGCACAAGAATTGAGCAGGATGGTGAAAAGCAGTGCACCATTGGCAATGTAAAATGGACCATTTTGCCCACCAAATTTGCAAATGTGATGCACCCTAAAAACTCACATAAAAGATTAATCCTGCAGCTTTAAAAGTGCACATTTTCAAAGCATTTTTATTTCTCTCTCTGTTTAGGATGCCCTGGAGATGACCGCTTGCAGCCTTCCAGTTATCATGTCTCCATTGCTAAATTGGGTAAGTACATGATTTTTGTTCTTATTTGGTCCTGTATACGTGTGCAAATTTGCAATTTTAAATGTCTGTTTTAAGATTGAAGCAAACATGTGGTATATGGAGGAGTAGGCGCAGTAGAGCGAATCCATCCTGGAGTTTTGGGATAAAATCCCAAACTACAAAATCTTCATTATCATTGGAGTAGCACCAAAGCAAGACCATCTAACTTTTAGAAGCTTATGAATGTGGTATAAATGTATTGTTCATTGTGGACACTGAGTGAAGCCTGCTGCAGCTGCTGGACAGTCTCTACAGCACACAGAACTCCATGTTCTGCTCCATCAACACATGAGTCAGAATTATTAGCCCCCCTGTTTATTTTTCCCCCAATTTCTGTTTAACGTAGAGAAGATTTGTTCAACACATTTCTAAACATAATAATTTTAATAACTCATTTCTAATAACTGATTTATTTTATCTTTGCAATGATGACAGTAAATAATATTTGACTAGATATTTTTCAAGACACTTCTATACAGTTAAATGTGACATTTAAAGGACTTAAGTAGGTTAATTAGGTTAACTAGGCAAGTTAGGGTAATTAGGCAAGTCATTGTATAACAATGGTTTGTTCTGTAGACCATCGAAAAAAATAGCTTAAAGGGGCTAATAATATTGACCTTAAAATGGATGAAAAAAAACAAAAACTGCTTTTATTCTAGCTGAAATAAAACAAATAAAACTTTCTCCAGAAGAAAAAATATTATCAGACACACTGTGAAAATTTCCTTGCTCTGTTAAACATCATTTGGGAAATACTTAACAAACAACAAAATATTCATATTTTTACATCACAGATACACATATAATTTAACCCAATGCATGGGTTATTTTGATTAAATGTTAATATATATATATATATATATAAATGTTTGTCTCTATGCACCAACACAATGGATTTGAAATGAAACAAAATGTGCTTTAACTGCAGACTGTCCGCTTTAATTTGAGGGTATTTACATTCACATCAGGTGCTGTAGGAGTTACAATATTTTCATATGTGCCCACTTGTTAAGGGTCCAAAAGTAATTGGATAGAATAATAATCATAAATCAAACTTTTACTTTTTAATACTTGGTTGCAAATCTTTTGCAGTCAATTACAGCCTGAAGTCTAAAAGGCATTGGCATCACCAGATGCTGGGTTTCATTCCTGGTGGTGCTCTGCCAGGCCTCTACTGCAACTGTCTTAAGTTCCTGCTTGCTCTTGGGGCAATTTCCCCCAAGTTTTATCTTGAACAATTGAAATGCATGCTCAATCAGATTCAGCTCAGGTTATTGACTTGGCCATTGCATAACATTCCACTTCTTTCCCTTCAAAAACTCTTTGGTTACTTTTACAGTATGCTTTGGGTCATTCTCCATCTGCACTGTGAATCACCATGTAATGACCTCTGAAGTATTTGGCCTAATATAAGCAAAAATTATTGCCTGAAACACTTCATAATTCATCCTGCTGCTTTTGTCAGCAGTCACATCATCAATAAGTACAAGAGAACCAGTTCCATTGACAGACATACATGGCCACGCTATGTCACTTCTACCACCATGCTTTACTGCTTAGGATCATGAGCAGTTCCTTTCCTTGTCCATACTCTTCTCTTCCCATGCACTTTCATAACCACTGTTTTTACATTTTTGTCTTTGTGTGGTTATGTTTGTAGTTGAGATTTGCATGTTGACACAATTATCTAAACACCGCTTCCAACAGTTTGCCACAGCTTAATATTTAAATAAAAAATTACTACCAAACAAAGAACGAATTTCAGGAGCACTTTCAATTGCAATCACACTTTCAATTCAAAACTATGTTTGGAACTTCATAACTGAGCCTTTACCACTGCTCTGAAAATGTAGTGTGAGGGCAAAAAAAAAACTCCCCTGCAAAAAACTTGCAACATTTCAGTTGGTCGCACAAGTTACCACAAGGACAACAGAAAGCTACTCAGTTTGAAAGTGACTATGCTTCATAGATCTACACTACTGACAACTGATCTTGTTAAACTCTGCCAAAAAATGGCAGAAAAGCTGATGACGAACCCACAATCTCCTCTCATATCTGCATCGCTCATTGTTCCTGACTCATTAAAGGCAGAGAACGCTATGTCTGTGGCTGGTGATCAGAGCGAACGTTAGCGATAACAGATGCCAGTACTACTGTCTGGATTGAGTCACTTTAGCTGCAGGGCTCACAAAGGAGGGGCACATGCAGACATCAAGCCAGCTGCAAAGCGCTTTTCAGACTCAAGTGCTTTTTTTCTTGGTGTTTTGAAGTCTCGTGCACCTGTGAACACAAATGAAAAGGTACTAAATGTTTTAATCGAAGGGGAGCAACAAGTCATTTCAGTTTAAAAGGTGCTGAGTTGTCTAATGCTGAAACTTTGAAGCGCACAGGGAAGTTTGCTGACCTTTTTCACTGGTGTTTCCTTAAAAATACTGCGTGGAACTTCACTGTGTGGTTTTCTCAGAAGGCCCCTTGGTCTCTAAGAAAAACACTACGCTGCGGGCGGAAATGATGAGAAATGTGTTTCGTATTGAGAGCATGTGAGGGCCCGTTGAAAGTCACATGCAGCAGCACAGTATCCATTGAGCAGGTGACAGATGTGTGCCTTGATTAAGTCATTTAGGGACTGCAGGGGAAAAGAATGACCAGACAGAGGAAAGCAGACCTTTAAAAGCAGTATTTAATGGATACAACATTTAAAAAATGTAATCTGTTTGATGTTTTGCAGTAAGTGAAGTGAACTCACTTGATGCTTTTTCTTTCCCACAAACCAAAACGTTCAAAAAGGCTTTATTTACACTCAGTGTCTGCAGTTGGTAACTGCATTTATGAAATTTCATGTTACAATGCAATCTCTAGATAGTATAAAAACTGTCTTAACTGTCTTAAACTTTTTAATTTATGCCCCATCCCAGTGGCTTTCTGCTGGTCAATGTCTGCACTTATCTATATATACTACGTCAATTTGCGTGCAGCATGCTTACAGCACTACATACTTGTACACTACATTGTTTGTAATTGCTTTCATGGTATCATATGCATATCGATATATTTGACACTTATTTTATAGAGGACAGGGGGGAAAAAATGAAAAATCAGAGCCTGATGCCTCATTCACACTAGCAGCGACCTTGTAGCTGTCTGTCGCTCTGGGTGGCGACCTGCTGCAAATGCAGGTTTGTGTCAGGTATGTTGGTCTGCGGACTGCAAGACGGGGGCGTAAGGTGAAGTAAGTTAGAGCAGTGTTTCCCAACCCTGTTCCTAAAGGCACACCAACAGTACACATTTTCAACCTCTCCCTAATCAAACACACCTGAATCAACTCATCAGAAGATTAGAAGAGACTCCAAAACCTGAAGTTAATGGGTCAGATAAGGGAGACATTCAAAATATGTACTGTTGGTGTGCCTCCAGGAACAGTGTTGGGAAACATTGAGTTAGAGGCATAACTTGCAGTTATCGAGGTCCCATTGAACCATGCGAGATAGATGGCGGAAATACTTACCAGAGAATATTTTCATCAAATGTTTTAATGAGTTTTCTCTAAATGTATCCATAATCAATGGGATATAGTATTATATTCATTCATGCAACTCCACTCTGTGACTTCTTCGTCCATTTTGTCATGACAGTTAGCGTACTCGGTGTCACCCACTGTGGTTCCAAATAACAGTACAATGGCAAGCATGTCAATTATAAAAGCCTCTGCAACTCGCGGCTGTACGTTAAAAACTGTAATGATTGGGTTTAGGGTTGGGGAAGGTGTAGACGTTAATAACTGTGATGGTTAGATTAAGGGTTGGGGTAGTTGTAAACATTAATAACTATGATGGTTGGGTTTAGGTTGGTGGAAGGTGTAGACGTTAATAACTGATGGTTGGGTTTAGGTGTGGAGTAGGATTGGAAGTCGCTGAAGAAAGTTGCTCTTCATTTGTATAAAGTTGAATTATTCTCAAGGATTCCTGGTCGCTAACGGTTGCTGTAGCTCGCATAGACGGAAGTCGCTCACAATCCGTTGAAATGAACGGTTGATTGTTGCTTTGCTGCGAGTTGCTCATTGTGTGAATGAGGCTTTGGGCTGCGTCCAAAATCACCTACTACTCGAGCAGGTACTACATTTGAACTTGAATTTACTACACAACCGTTAGAAAAGTGCCTTCTATATAGCATGAATGTGAGTAGTATAAATGGAACTCGGATGTACGACATCTGCTATTTGTTATTATCAGGTGACCTACCCATGTCAGTTGTGTCGCTTTCCTCCCATCCATGAATTATCTCACATGGCATCATAGGATAGTGTAGCGTCCATCGAATGCACACTTCAGAATCTTGCCAGAAGTAATCTTCTGGGTTCTTCTCGCATACTGTTTTTTAAATTCTATGTATTTGGACATAGTATTCGGCTTGCATACAGTTTTTAGATAGTTTTGAAGTATGCAATTTTGGATGCAGCCTTACTATGCGTTCACACCGAAAGCCGCGAGTATAGTAGTCGGAAGTCATTAATTTTCAATGGAAACCGGAGACGATAGACAGCAAGGAGCAGTATGGCACATCTTCACCGGTGTGGGCGTCCAGGAGAGTTGAAATCAAGTCAACTTTATGGTTATGAGCTATGATGTGGTTCAACGGCAAGCAATCAGAATGTAGAAGTCCACCACTTGAGAGGATTCCAGAGAACACAGTACTTTGAACTTTGGTTCCAACCACAGTTGTTCCCATGGATTTGATTATTTTGGTCGCCAGATTTCCAATTATTTATGATGATTTCTTACAGGGACGTCCATTAAATGTTACTGATGTGCATTAATGTTATATATATTGTTTTCTTTAAAAAAAGTATAAATCTCACTCAACAATACAAATCAGTATTGCTACTTCAGAATATTTCAGACATATGGATGCATATTGGATAAGTGGAGCAAAGCCACACCACACGCAACAACTTGATCTTTCATTGTTATATGAATCTGATACAACGTGCACAACATTTTCACACTAGAAGGCATGTTTTTCTGTCAGATCGGACTCCAGGTTCATACACCAACTCACAGCAAAACCTTGAATACTGTCTGTATGAATGTGCAGCTGAAATCATAGCCTAGGCTAATCTAGTCTTCTTTCATTATCACTGTACATTTTACTGTAAACTTTGTGCAATCTCATTCATCTTCTCACATCCCAGTTATGGTTATGTTCAGAGATGAGGCATAGTGCTTACTTTTTAAGAGAATTGTACATTTTCATACTAATATGATGTACAAATGAGCTGTTAAAAGAATTAATTGACAAAAGTTTCAAATATGGAAAGCTTAAGTCGCAGACTGCCTTCCTATTCCATATAGAAATCTGATATATGGCAATATATATACATATATACTGATACTGTACATGTGAATTACGCGTTTATTTCATCTTTCTCGTTCTCAGATGATGTGACAGACATCTTACATTCTCACAGCAAGGTTTCACTGAAAATATGATTGCAAGGTGAGAATTTAAGAATGACATCTCCACTTTCTTAAGTCAAATATGTGTGAACAGCAATATCACTGACCCCAAAACATGACTGACAGACAGCCATATCCTGTGGTTGTGTAAACTTGGCCAGAAAACATAAACTGCACCTGTGAAATTGATACGTATAGACCCTTTTACTTGCAATGGCTGTATGCTTTTAAGAAGACTTAGCTGTGATGAAAAAGACAAGTCATTTGGGTCTATTTGTCTAGAAGTCCTTGTGTTCTGCTTGTCTATCTGTCTAATTGGTTTGTAATTGCTCTCTGGTTTATATATGCACACACTGAACTGAAAAAACTGTTTAACTATATTTGATATTCAAATCTGTTACAAATAAATACTGAAAGAAACAAAGCATGTGTGATTACTACTTTCAGAGAAATTGTTTGTAGGTGTTTACTAGAATGACCTTAAGGGGATCTCCATTACAACTGACCCAGTTTCTTGATTTCAGTGTCATTAGTTAACGGCAAAGATCAATTACTCTCTGAGGGAGTGTAAGATACTTTTAGCAGAACCGCTGTATGCTGTTTCTTTGTTTTCAAAAGCAGGTGTGTGTTGCTTTGTGAATGCATGCGCTTAGCTTTCTTGTCGGTTGACTTTCAAGTGCATAAAGAGTTTTCAGCCACTACCTGAAGTGCTCTTTTAAGTTTTGGCTCACTTTGCTTCGGGCATTTGCCATCACTACACAACACCTGGTGCAGGTATTTGCTGTTAAACACACAGAAAATTTCCAGTGAGGTAACTGAGAGCGAAGCTGACTGGACAGCGTAGCTGCAGATCAAACTAACCGCAAATGAGTATCTGTTTTACTGGTAGTTTGGCATCCTTTCTCTAGAAAACCACAAACCAAGAACACGTCCACAATGAAAGAGTTCAAACTGATTAGTGAAGACAGTCAGCAAATCTGACTCCTGGTAAGATTTTGACATCAATACACACTGAATTAAAAATGGTGTAGCAACTATTTTCATCCCTTATTTTTTACAGTGTAGGTATATTTTAGCTTACTTTCTATTATTATGCATACTTTTCTTTTATGGCACTATAAAAAAACCTCCATATTAGATTTATAATCCTGTTTCCATTTTTGAAATGCTACATATATTTAATTTATGACCTTTACTGTTAACAGATCAGATTGTATGGTTATATCTGGTGCATTCAGCACAATTAGTCATCTGACAGAACTGGCTTTACCCTGACTCTGCTCCAAACGGATGGTGCAAAACCTACACATGACAGAAGTCAAACCCTCATTGCAAAGGGGGCTCTTCAGTTGAGCAAGCCGTTTAAAGAAAGCAGCTGGTGCATGGGTGGTGAAAGGTCAGGCAGTGCTTGGAAAGATGCCAGTCTCTCTAGTGCAATCGCAACCTCACTCGCTCTCTTGTAGAGTGTTACTGAACTGCCATGAACTCCCCACTCTGATGTAACTGGGTGAAAATAAATCAGCTTTAGAAAGACACATGCCATATTTGATTTTAAGGTGTTTTATTCAGAAATTAAAAAAGACAGTGGCTTCTTCACCACAGTTTGACATTGCATTTTGAATATACACAAAGCACAACTTCATAATACCACCATATAGGAAAATCCATCATCAAGTTACATTAATGTCCATGTTATATTTTTCAGACAACATCCCAAGTGCCTTCAAAAAGATAAGTTCTTCATAATGTCACTTAAGTAAAATCCACATCTTCTCTTTCCTCAAGAACTCAGATTCTTCACCTCTGACAATCTCTCATAAACGTGCTCTCACAATCCAACTGTCCTTTTGTCTCCTCCATTGTCTCCACGAGACCACCACAATAGACTTGAGTGGCACAGGAGCCTTGACTTTTCCATGCTCGTCCAAAAAAAAGATTCTGAACCTCAGCTTTTCCAGGACGGCCAACCGTACGCTGGGTCAGTCCACTTGTAAGGATAATCCAGACAACATCTCAAAGCTTTTTTAGCTTTGCACCGGTATACCCTTTAGGATGGACATCTTCGACATGTTTCATTCATGTTGAACATGCCAAAGTCCCATCAGCGCTCAGGCAGAGTAATACTAGGCACCCATTCGTAGACATTACGGCTTTCCTCACAAAACAAGCCCAGTTTGTCCAGAGCAGAATCTTTCCAAGAATCATCATTGGGGCGCTTTTGGAAGAAAAGAAGAAGCAATATTAATACCACGAGCAAATGTAGGTGTTGACAAGAGTGTGGTGAAGAGGAGGTGATCTACTCACCGTTACAAGTATGCAGTGTGCGTCTTTAGGCTCCTCGTCTTGATCGCAGCCCACGATGTCAGCAAGACGTTCAATGTCGTTCACACGAACGATGTTGATGTCGTTGTCGAAGCAGAAGGCTTGGATGAGGGTGAAGTGGATCTGCAAGGCGATGTCATATTCATACTCCTCATCCGTAGCCAGAACGCAGAATGCCACGCTGTCTGGGTCACTGAGGGTGCACAAAGGAGACATGCAGATTAGAGAACAGTTCAGTGTTTGACTAATGTAATTATTATGCATACTAAAAAGCAACATTTAGATTTTGAAAATAAGATTTTAAGTAATCAAAATCAGATATGATACTTACACATTCATGACTTGTGCAGATTCATATACACCGACAGTAAGACAGTCCTGTTTTTTAGCGGAGACCAGGAGCTCCTCTAGTGCTGTTCCGGCAGTCTGCATTCTGGAGAAAACAACCGGCGTGTTAGTCCATGTACTGGATGCAGAATTACACTGATATAACGCGAATAAAGATATCAACTTCCAGACTATACAAGACACTTACCTATCGCCAGTAGTAGCTGTGTTGTCTTGTCCACTGAGTTCTTCAAAAGTCATTGTTTAAATCCACTTTAGGTCGCGTTTCGCGTGTCTTTGCTCTGCTGTGAGTTGTGTGCTTGTGATGCTTTGTCAAAGCGCTCTCTGTCTTTTATACAGCATCGGGTGAATTTCTCGGCAGTAGGAGGATCCCCGCTTATCTTCGCTTCTGATTGGCTCGTGGCACGGGTGTATGTAAATCACTCTAATGCCTGTAAACAGCCCACGTGGGTGTTCAACTATCACTCCATCAACAACACAAAGCACGGCTCGTGCTGTTTCTTAATGTTTGAGTACAAACTGTGTGAATTGACTACGAATTTTATTCAACCTTCATTTTTGGAATATGGTAGGATTCATGTGGTTTGCACGAGTCTGTCATATATTTGTCTTGCATTGTGTTGATTTTTATACATGTATATTGAAAAAACAGTGTTTTAATTTTCTTTTTTTGATTTGTTAGTTCGGGGTGTTTTCCTCATATAAGGCTTGACCTCTTTAAAAGAAGCTGAGTTCGAGTTCATACAGCTTCATCCAGTAATAACAAAGAAACATTTATTGCAAAACACACTCAAGTTATGTATTTAGTTGCAAGTTATGTGACTGTGTTTGTTGTGGTGCTCCTCTACCTACTGACCAGCTCAGACCAGCTTTCATTAGGGTGACTGGACTTGTGGGGGCATTTGGTCTCCACAGTGTAAGCAAAACATGACCCCCTCCTCCACACTCAAGCACACAAAGCCGGAGAGTGAGGCACACGCCACTCTTTTGCATTTGTAAAGAAGTCATCCTCATTTACGTGTCTTTGTCGTGTGCCCATTAATGACTGCTTGGCCGACCCTAAAGCAGGAATAATAGCCTCGTGTTCCACCTGCCCCTGGCTTTGTTACAGCTTGCTAAAAGTGTGTCCCGGAGAGATCAAGAGCCAAAAGTTTTGTTCCTGCTTTTTTGGAAGTGGGTCAGCTTAGTGGATATACAAATAGACTAGTGGATAGCTCTCACTCCACCTTCAACCTGTTTAGCGCTTAATACCATGTGCAAAACTGTGAGCAATGCCATTCCAGTAAATAGAGATTAATTAATTATTTAGAAACACCTTGAAATGGCATCGCTGCACGGATCAGACTACACCAAGTCTCGTTCAAACTGGTCTGGACTCTTTGTAATGCCGCATATGTACCCTGCTGACCAGCCTAAGCTGGTTTGCTGCTGTTAAAGGGAAGGTTCACCCAAAAATGAACATTTGCTGGCTGTATTTATTCTGCTTTATGCAACATTTTCTTCAGCAAAACAACCATTTTTGGCTGAAACTGTGGTTCAACGACATTGGTGATTTATATTATGCAAGTCAAAGAAAGGCAACACAAAGGACTTGTGTCTGTGATACATTAGGGCTAAGCAGTCTATGCAAAAAAAAAACTTATTTACAACATTATTAGCTTTAATCCAAAGCCTCTGCAAATGTATCTATGGTCATTGATTCTCAAAATACCTTCTTTCTTGCAGCAAGGTAATACATTTGAGTAAATCTCAGTTTATATGTAGATGTTTCTCCTATTATACTGAGTATTAAAAGTATAGAACTTACTAATGCATTAATGCTTTTAATAAAACATTATGATTTGGGGTTTATTGTCACATTTATTGCATTTATTGCAGATCCGAACTATAGACTAAAAAAAATCTAGTGAACTAGTAGATGTGAATGTAAAGCTCCATCTCGCGGTTGTGCATTTACTTGTTTGTGTGAAACACCTCACAAATTCATGCATTGTCGTAGATTATACATTTATTATGCATTGTAAATTAAACCTGCAAGGTAATTTGCGTGGTATTTTGATACATAATACCACAATGTAAATGTGAATGATATCAGTCGATATGTAGTTGCTTATTTAGAAAACTAGAAGTGCAGAACTTATGACACCAGAGCGATATGAGATGTTGTGGCGCCATCTGCAGGAACAATAACACACGTTTTTTTTCAGAGTTACAGATTTAAATAAATAGGTTTTAACTCTACTTTTACTTATACATACGTGGTTTACTTCATGAATGAGCCACTGCAGTGACGTCGTGTGTTTTTGCGTGCGTGTTAGAGGGTATCAAAATAGCTCATATTTACATTTCTGTTTTGTTCGTGTATTTGCATAGAAGTCAGACATGCTAATTTCTGCTTAAACAGCATTGCTTCATTCTTGTCAATTTGCATTTCTTTTGAGCAGCCAAAATAGGATGTGTCTGAGACATGGCTTGGACATGTACATCGACCTAGTTTTGATATAGGCAAAGATATTTTCTTAGAATCCCATTTTTTTATTTTTTTAAATAAAAGTCGTGACAAGATAACGTTTTAGAAGAAAATATTGTCATTTTTTTCTAGTTTTGTTTAATTTAATGTTACTTGACATGATTGTGAACTACAATTTCTGACAGAAAATATAACATTTTTAGCTTAAAAAAAATTGTAATTTGTAAGTAATTAATGAGATTCGCCCCCAAAAATGTTTACAGCGCTTTTGTCCCCAGCAAACAATTTTGTGTTTAATAGACGTCTTATAGACATCTAAACGTAGGCAATTTGGCCGAAACAAGGCTAAACTTGGGCAAGTTGGGCTGTCGGTGAAAATCTAAGACGTCTAAGAGTAGTCCAAAACTAGACTAGTCGTCAAATAGACAGACTTTATGTGTGTAGTCATTCATTTTGGTTTATTTGATGACTTGTCTAGTTTTGACCTATTCTTAGACGTCTATTAGATTTTCACTGACAGCCCAAATTTAGCCTTGTTTTAGCCAAGTCGACTTAGACGTCTATATGACATCTGTTAGACATCCTTTAAAACAAAAAATTCTTGCGGAGTCCTGAAAAGCGCCATAAAAATGTAAGGAATTATTATAAATTTCTTTGTATACATTTTCATAAATAAATCAAAACTTTTTTTATATAGTAAACTGATCATTTTTAATGAATAACATGATCATGACAGAAAAGAACGGTTTATGAACATTCCAAGATACATCAGTGCATCATATGACCAAAGACTAAAAATAAACCATAAAAAAATGCAATAAAATAAAAATTATTTTACCAGACAAAATATCGACACCAATAAAATGACATAAAAATGCATCACTGACACAGCAGATCATGACATTTGTATCGTAAGTATATACATATATAGACATAAACATTATATTATTATTGCATGGGTATGTGCAACACTATCCCCCCTCTGAAAGGTACATTTAAAGCCAGATTTACAGCATTTTAACAGAAAGGGTTCTTCTAATCACAAATAACGCACAAGCAGAAAACAAACATTACAAGTCCCTTTTCTAAACACGCTCTCATATCACTAAGATTGATCTTATTTTATTTTTTTTTTTTTGCAGTAGTGGAATCTCCTGTAAGCATATGGCTCCCTTATTAAAAAAAGGGAAAATAATCAATTGCTAGATGCCCCAAAATAGTAATACAGACATATGAATACATTTCCAGAATGTACTAAATCTCAATGTGGACGCAATGCAGAATAAAACTCCTTCACGTTTCCTTTTTAAAAAGACTCATCATTTGTGTACATAAAACGGACAATAATATCCAATAATAATCAAATGACTAGGTATCAAAAAGTGCTATTATAGCATGACAGCAGATAAAACTAAAGAAAAAATGGTCAGACTGCAATGCTACGATGAAGAAAAATGGCTATACTTGATCTTTCATCTAAAACAATGCACACTGTAAAAAGTGAACAGATGGATCAACTGGTTACATCAAAAAAATGATTCAACTTAAATCATTATAAAATAAGTTGAAAAGTGTAATCTATTAAGTTAAAAGGGCAAATAAGTTATTTCAACTTAATTTAAAGCATTTTTTACCCAGGTATATTTTTTCTAAGTTGACCCAACAGTTCACTTTTTAAAGCGCATGTTTTGTTTTAGACACGTTACTACATTTCATCAGATCGGTGTTGTTGTATTATGACTGAGGTGGGTTTCTGCTCTATCCAGCTCTCTTTGGATTTGCTCTGGCCATCGTAGATGACCGGTGGTGCACCAGAGTTCCTGTGGGATTCGGACAGAGTGGCGTCCACTTTGAGATCTGACTGTGCCGGAGCGGGGAAGTCGGAGGAGGAGTTGCTGTTGACACCAGACTCAGAGTCGGACTGCTCCAGCCGCTGGTAATCTGGTGTGTGGTTCTGACCAGCCGACAGAAGTGCCTGGTTATTCTCTACTGTGGCCACCAGCAGGACGTCCTGTTCCACTACTTCTTTTGCGGAGGTCGATATGATGTTGTCCTTTTTAATAGCTGGGTAAGATCGCAAGGCTCGGGACATTCCTAGAAGGCAATGGAAAAGCATATTATTTAATGATGTCAGAAGTGTAAGTACTTAAGTAGAACACTGACGCTACAACTATAATACACCAGTTTGTTTTTTGTATAATAAAGCTATTGAGTTTAATAATTAAAGTAACTTCTCTCTTTTTAATAACTCTTTTTGCTCAAGGGTTTCTAAAAAAATAAAATAAAAAAAGAATATTTAATTGTGAATTTAAGTGACTTAATTAACTTGCTTCGTTTGTCTATTTTAGGCAGGGGCCGGTATAAGTTTCTGTAGGTATGACAGGGTATATGCAGGAATCCTAAAGGTAATCAGAATATTTTAAGATCACGTCGTCACTTCAAGTTTTAATCAGTATCAAACCTTTAACTTAATAAACAGTTGTAGATAAATAAATCAATGGAGCACAACCACGCAACAACTCAGATAAGCTCGGAAGATACAAAGCTTGAAAGAATAAATTATGCGGTCGTTTTCAGCGACCGGCTTCAGGTACTGTTTAAACTTGTCTTTCTCCAATCAGGAGTACACAAACTTACATTTTGCCATCTGTTTTGCTCTATGGTTTTGCTACATGTAGACATCACCTTCTCGCAAATTACGTGATATCATCTGGACAGAGGAGCTTGACCGTACATGGATTGAGCACGCCATTGTTAATATTAGGGGGAAAATAAATATACTTATGTTTTTTTTGGTCAAACACTTTGGACAACGCTTGAACAAAATGTAATACCTCGTAAAAAACGCGATTAAGACTTTTTAATACCTTTTAAGGGCCTTGGATAACCTTGGATGAAAATATCACAGTTTTGCGGTATTGCTCTAAAATAAATGTCTTAGTAAAAAACAACAACTTTTTTTTTCCCATTGAGCACAATATTTTTGATATTAGGAAACATTGAAAATATTTTGGAACAGTAAACATGTCTACTGCTACTTCTTAGTCTTAAAAACACAGATTTCTTTACAACACATATAAAACACGCACAAAACCTTTTGCATATACCTTAGGAATGGTATAACAGAACACTTTTGTGGTTTGAAAGCTTTGATTTCTCTAAACCGCGGTAAACCTTGAAACCCGGTTATCATGCCATGCCTAGTCTGAATATTGTTTCAATTGACTTAATATATTTGATAAACATTTTAAATGGTAAATGCTATTAACTTGAATGTAGTCTGTTTTGTAATTTAGAATTATAAAAACTATTTATAGAAATTATTTCAGAAAATCCAAAGTAGCTCATTAAAGTTCATTAGCTTATTACAAAAGTACTGAATTTGGTGTCAAAATAACAACGTATTTATATATACAAAGAATAAAATATATAAAGACGAACATTTTAAATCTTTTAAACGACAATTAATATGTATTTTTGTTCTGCAATAGGATCCTTCAATACAGTTTCGTAATATTCCATTCAATTCATGCTTCTTTCTATAGCACTTTTACAATGGCTGTCAAAGCTGCTTAACATAGAAGTTTTAGTAGATTGAAACTGTGTCAGTCCAGTTTTCAGAGTTGAAGTTTAGTTTAGTTCAGTTCTGTGTGGTTTAATTTTCACTGCTGAAAGTCCAAACACTGAAAAGCAAATCCATCAATGCACAGCTGAACAAGTCCATGTAGCATCGAATGCTTGGCAAGATTTATTTTGTATAAAAGCTATTGTTACACTGAACAACATCTATTGAACTGTAAGTCAAAAGAGCAGAACAACAAGCTTGACAACATTCCTTACTGTAACAAATATGCTCACCTGTGGATGACGCGTACAGGTCTTTCTGATCGCTGCTGCCAAACGGATTGACTGAAGGGAAAATGATGAGGCAGAAAGAAAGCAGAAACACCTGGAAAAATGACAACAGAGAAGATCCATAAACACATCTGATGCTTTTAAATGAATGCAAGACAGACAACTCTGCAGAAAATGATATTCTGGTGAAAGTATAAACTCATACATCATATGTTATATATGAACCTAGATGGATTAAAATAGCACAGGCCCAAAATACTTACCATAATACAAGTGCTAGTCGTGGTGGTTTTCATTGTGGACATTTTTACCATAGCCTGCAGTTTTCTTAGCTGTTCAATCAGGGACCTGAAGATATAAAGGCAAATATTTTTGTATTAATAGCAAATAGGCATTATTACAACCTTTAAGATAAATAGAAATAAACTTACATGTTCTGTTTGTGCAACATCTCAACTTTCTTTTGTAATTCCTGGTTGTGAGCAGTGCAGACAGCAACCCTATGGACATACGGAACATATATTTGAATATGTTGCAAAATAATTTATTAAAATACTCAAAATTACTACACTGTCCCACTGTACTACAATGTAAAAATGACAGTAAATCCTTCTAACTCTAGAATAGTAGCAAGAAATGCAGTACATTTAATAAAAAAATTGGTAAAACAAATAATTGTTTTTTACAAATAACAAGTTAATTATAGTTAAACAAATAAATAGTTAATTAAAATAATTAAATTGAATGAAATTAAAACAATAAAATGCAAAAATGTAAAATTAAAATACAAAAACATTGCATCTTTGTGTGCTCCATTTATTTACACCTCTTCAAATTGTATACTGAATAAATGATTAATCAAGATCACAAGACCTTTATAGTAAACCAGTAAAGTACTGTTTGTATTTTGAGAGCTATCTTCACACTAACCTGTTCTCTAGGCCGTCAACATAAACTTTCTTCTTCTTGCGACTCTCTTGAGCAGATTGTTTGTTCCGGATCTTTCTCCTCACTCTCTTCAGGGTCCGTTCCTCTGCCTTAAGAAACATTTTAACATTTAACACTATCGTATTGCAATTCATGAAACTTCTACATGAAACCTTAATAATTCAGAAACCCCTTCTGTTACCTTTGTAAGAGGCATGTGAGATGGAATAGTTGCACCTTCTTTCGCCAGAAGTCTCTTTTCCTCATCAGTCAAAACAATCTCTTTGAACTGGAACTGGAGACAAAACAAGCACATTACATCTGATCTGAGCTGCCTCTGTAACAAGATGCTGCCCGATTATTCTTTTTAGACATTACTTTTTTGTAATATGTAACGTGGCTTTATGTGAATAGAGATACAGGTTTCAAATGTTTTAAAGTGAAGATACATGGATTATTAGGAGTTTAGGGTAGTTATAGGAACTCAGTCATAGGAACTAGTGACCAGGCCCAGTTCCCTGAGAACTCATTTCCACCCAGACTATTTTCCTGGTTGCGTTCGCACAGTTACTAGGAATTATGAAGTGATGTAATGTGACATTCAACAAAATCAACTAACTGGAGGATGAAGAAGGCTAAGGTTGATGCTCGGTTTTCATTGTGTGCCATGTGTTTCACGACAATGGAAAAGGACTGCAGAAGTTATGCAACTGAAGCTGAAAAAAATGACTAAATCACCTTTGACAACTTGTAGGCCTGCATATAATTGAGGATGAGAAAAGAAAACAGTGCCACAGACAAAGGAAAGCCCCAATCCCAACACAATTGTCGCAAAACATTTTTTTAAATGTAAACGGTGGTGCTTTGAACACTCTGCAAGACATCTAATGACACATGTCTTCAACTATGGCAGCTGAGAATTCCATTCTTTGTGTTCCTTTAGAAGAATTCTGGGCTAAAATATGCTCAGTGTTACAGTCACTGGCCTTGTTGTACATAATAAAAGAGAACAGACTTTTCTATCACCCACTGTGTGAGCTGTCTCTTTAATAATGTGAGGTTTATGGACATGTTGTTGCTGACTGGACTTACATTTTTGAAACACCCACCAAACGAGAACACTGTTGCACAGTTTGACCATGCCTCAGCTTTGTGTACATCAACAACTTTTAACACTATAAAACAATATACAACTGTTTCATGTGTATGTATAAGAATGTATTCAGTATACACTAAAGTCACTGTTGCTCCTAACAGTCTGGATAAGACCCTGCTCTGATGTAGGAACCAAGTTTGTTCCCCCAATAACTAAATTCCTTCCCAGTTCATGCAGTGTGAACCAAACAAAAATGGGTACTTTCACCCATGGGCGTAACGGACATTTTAAAACTGGGGGGGATGGCTGTATGAGATCATACGTTCATATTATTATTAAATCACCTGTTGCTAAATGGTCTGTCTCTAAAAGTGAGGGGGACGTATCCCCCCGGTTGCTATGCCCGTGCTTCCACCAATAGTTCTAGGAACTGTGAAAAAGCTCCACTGGTGCAAAACCCTATTGACTCGCAAAAGACAGAGTCAGTCAATCAGAAATTTAGTTTTAATTTCAACAAACCAACACGACTTTGTAAAGCATATGCATAATGCCAGCCTATGGTCTTAACTGGCTGCCCGTGAACAACTTTTGACCTTGAAACACAGTAATTGAGTTGAGTTGCAGACACTGCACTGCAATAGCAAATGCATGTTAAATGCACTTCCAAAAAATGTGGAATTGTAAACATTTTTAGCAAGAAGTAACATTGTTATACTTCGTATCAGTTTATAAGTGCCGAAAAAGGCTCTAGAGCTGAAATTAGATATGGTAATGAGCTATGAATTACCATGAACACATTTTACGCAGAGAGGGGCACAATTTTAAAATGGTTTTAGATTGGCAGCATGCAGTTTTTGTTTTGTGCCGTTTATGTGCCTCAGGCATCTCACATTCTTACTGTGCATTCAGTTAAAAACAAAAATCAACTCTATGTGAAAAAAAGCACCCAACATCATGCGCTCCAGCATCAAGACTGTTGATACAGTGGTTGCCTAGCAATGTAAAAAGCGCAGCACACTGCTCTTTTCTAAAAATCACAAAAGGCTGTAAGGTGCATCTAGTGTTTTCAAAATTGAAAAGTCTGTTCGTTGTGATCAGCTCCTAAGCGTTGTACCAATGTCAACAGACTGTGCCATCTGACCAACACTGTAAAAAAATTATTTTCTTACTTAGATTTTTTTGTCTTGTTTCTAGTCCAAATACCTAAAAATTCTTAAACTAAGAAGAATTTTCTAGACAAGCAAAACATATTGTCTTGTTTTAAGAAATAATATGCCAATATTAAGTGAGTTGTTCCTTTAAACAAGCAAAATAATCTGCCAATAGGGTAAAATAATCTTATATCAAAAGGAAAAACAAGATTATCTTGCTTGTTTTAAGGAAAAACTCACTTAATATTGGCATATTTTTTCTTAAAACAAGACAATATGTTTTGCTTGCCTAGAAAATGCTTCATGATATAAGAATGTTTAGATATTTGGACTAAAAATATTTCTAAAGTAAGCAAAGCATTTTTTTGCAGTGAATCAGAGCAGAGTATGCTCTCAGAAAGGCTGCATTTAAAATGAGCAGATCCTTAAATAAACTCTTTGAAATGTTCATCATGAGAAAACTAAATGAATGTATGAATGTAAACCATTTATAGGAGCCCTCCAAATCAAAACATCTGGCCCCTTTAAATCATTGAAAATGTACCTGGCTGTCCAGTTTGCTGCTCTGCATGGAGTCCTCAATGGTAAGTGAACATGGCAGCTCAGGAGAGAAGTCATCATCTTCCATACTAGCATCCAAATCATCTGACAGGACGAAAACACAGCTTAAAATGGGACTCATAAACCATTTGAACAAACCAACAAAACATGACTGTTTCATATGCCCCAACACACCAAAACATTACCTTACCAACATCGATGAAGACATCTGACTCAGGATTTTCAGAGCGGACACTCAGCAGGGTATTGGTGTCCTGTGGTAGGGTGTAGCAGTGGTCAGTCTGCACCACCTGGGCCTCGTAGCTCTCCGTCACACACTCTGAGTACAGCAGCGGCTCCTGGTCTGGACTGGGCACGGTGTCTGTCTCGCTGCCATCATGAGGACTCTGGCAGTGTGGTGGAGTGGTGTCCTCTGAGATCCCGCTGTCACTGCCATGGGGAGACTGAGACATGCAGTTGACCATCAGACCGTCATCCTCCTCACCCAGGAGACTGCTGAGAAAGTCCTCTGTGTCCATTCCACTCAGCATCTGCAATAAAGCATGTGTTTATATATTCTATCCATCTGTATGCATTAACATTATTCATCTTTATACAATATTATTAATGTATAAAACTGTAATTATAATTTTATGACATCTATCTACATGTACATACATTATATTGTTATATCTATAATCAATTAGTTTTATTATTATTGAAATAAATGTAATACAGATATTTATTATAATAATTATTATGAATGTGTATAGGAATTATTTATCTAATCTACCTTTATATTTCTACATGGACAAGCATTTCTATTTATTCTTTATTTTAAATGAAGTCAATGAGGTAAAAAAGAAACATATTTTTGTTTATATTATTTTATAAATTATATTATTATTGTAAATCATTCATATAAAGTTATCCATATGATTGTTTTATAACAATATATATATATATATATATATATATATATATATATATATATATATATATATATATACACATACACATATATACATATACATATATACACACATACATACATACATATAATCTCATCTTATCAACAACACCAATAATAAATATACATTAAATGTATATAATTGTTATTTTATTACATAAATTATATTGATATTACTACTGAATAATAATAATAATTTATTGTGTAAATCTGATAAAAGGGCTGGTTCTTTTTTTCTCAAAAAGTAGACCTTTTTACAGTTATTGGCCTCATTTTCTACATAACTACGATTTATAGTTTAAATAGCTTTACTGCATTTTAAGCATTTATTTCTGGATTAGCTTGTCGGGTGGTCATAACCACACTTTTTGATCTACCAAAGCATTAACTAAACATTTAGAATAAAGTAATATGAAAAAAAAATAATTTTTATCAAATATCATTAGGAAAAAAGAAATCTGTTAAAGTTTTAAATTAAAAACTGCCTATTAAGGCCAAGTATTGTCATTTAATAACAAACTGGCCAGCACATTTAACTTTCCTTAGTCAGAAAGATTCACTTACGTCTTAAAGCCTTCTTAGATAAGTTATTTTCACAATTTATGATGGCATAGCAGTCAAATTAGAACAAATGAGCTCATAGGGACAAATTCTGGACCTTTGTCAGTGCGGAAGTGAGTCTTTCGCCACCCGATGTATTGTAAATACATTGTATTCAGCAATTGCAACAATATAATCATTTGCAAAACAATCATGCTATCTACTGTATCTTACAAGTATTTCTATAATATCTGTATCATTATACATTTAAATGATCAATTTGTTATTCATATTACACATATAAACAGAAGCATTTGGATCACTTGAAGTGCGAGTTAACGGTACGTACATCTTGCTCTGAAAAAAATTCATCCAGGAAGTTATTCCCCTCTTTAAGGAACAGATCGCCGGATCCCGGTTCACCGTCCGGGAAGATCAGACCGAGCAGGTCTGCGTTTTCCATCTCCTCGCTTACCGACATCTGAAAGGCATTTGCAGAAGTCGAGAAATTACAGCAGATCCGCAGTGCCGCTGCGCACTGACAGCTCGATCACCTCTAGACCCCGCCCACTCTTCACGTGACCAACATTTTGTCGAAACACAACAACACACAAATCAACAACTTTATATCAAAGCCTCTAACACAAAACGGTTATGCTATGTGTGGTAAATATGTAGTTTGAATTGTATCAGTAAAATAGGAACACAGTAACAGATGTCATGAGTAAACTGATGCGTTTATAGCTCAAAACAGATAATAATGCAACGACCATATGATTTGCAACTGATTTGGTTGTCCTATATTCTCAATGCAGCGAATCAAAATTGACAAATTTACTCATAATAACAACAACAATAGTAAAGAACAGCATAATGGTTGTGATCAATGTCAAATAATAAAGAGAATATAAGGTAATGCAGTGTCTGGTAAAGCATGTGACAGGTCTGGTATTTGACAGCTTTACAGTGACCGAATTGTGAGTAACAATGAATTTTGCTGAGAGATGCAAAGTCGCCCTCACAGACGAATCTAAAAAGGCTTTAAATAAGCTCTTACCTCTGCTGATCTTGTACCGAAACAAGATACGTTGACATATACAACAAATAGGAAGTGCCTTCTCTCTTTGTCCTGAACGCCAGCAGTTCCTGATGAAATCACCCTCCAACGAGGCAAAAATTGCGTCATCACGTAAGGGTGCGTCTGTATCGGCACGTCTTCTGCGAAATTGATCCTGGGAGTTGTAGTGAAGTTCAGTATATCACGCCTCGAATAAGCCATTTATGAAAGATTTGTGATATTAAAATATGATTGCAAGATCAAATCCTAAACTATTGATAAGGTATTATTTGATTACACATGAAGCGTACATTTTTAAATATGCGTCTGCTTAAATATGCAATGTGTATATAATGAAAAGTTATTTATTTGTGTGCACACATAACCATATTGTTTAACTGTTTTGTTTATAATTTATATTTATATATTTTTAGATATAATGTATTTTAAAAAATAAAGCAAAACAATTGATTAATTTATAGCAAGCGCTTAACAAAACGTTTTCCAACATTTGTGGTCATATATTGTTAATTATTCACATTAAATACATTTTATCTGTAAAGCATTAAAATGCATAAAAATACAAAATAAAAAATAAAATAAAAAAATAAAAATACAAATATAAAAATATTAATATTCCTTAAGGTAACATATATAATATTTATAAAAGTTTAATACAATATAATATAATATTAGGGGGATGCAGTGGCGCAGTAGGTAGTGCTGTCGCCTAACAGCAAGAAGGTTGCTGGTTCGGGGCTCGGCTGGGTCAGTTGGTGTTTTTGTGTGGAGTTTGAATGTTCTCCCTGCGTTTTCTTCGGTTTCCTCCAGGTGCTCCATGTTTCCCCCACAGTCCAATGACGTGCGGTACAGGTGAATTGGGAAGGCTAAATTGTCCATAGTGTGGATAGATGTTTCCCAGTGATGGGTTGCAGATGGAAGGGCATCCGCTGCGTAAAACATGTGCTGGATAAATTGGCGGTTCATTCCGCTGTGGCGAGCCCGGATTAATAAAGGGACTAAGCCGAAAGAAAATGAATGAATAATATAATATAATATAATATTTTTACATTTTATATATATTTAACAATATTTAACCAAATTAATTAACGGTTGAATTACTGCATTTCTAAAATAATTTCTCATCCTAAAATTATATTCACACCAGGCAAAAAGAAATATTCGAAACAGTGCAGTTCAAAGCACTTTATTACATTAATGAACAAAATACGTGTCATCCAAGACATTAGGATAAATCTCTTGCTTCATTCTCTTACAAACAGTCACTCTCTCCATTCATTCATATAGAAGACTAGTTTATTAGAGGCATCTCTGATCTCATTTCAATGAAAAAACAATAACAAAAGAGGTATATCAAATATATCTAGCTTAAGTATAATTCCTGTCAGTTACAAATATGTGCGGAGAAGGCTGTGAAAAACAAATGTGTTTATTTTTCAACCTTTTGATCATTTGCTCAATTTTATCAAGAACATAAGCTCTCGCTGCAAACACAAAATAAACAACTAATATCTCTTAAATATATGTGCACAATTATCAAAACCCATATGAATTCATAATAGCAAAATATATTTCAAGTAAATTCCTTTTTGTATTTCGCATATTTAGAATTAGGAAATTGATCATCTATGAAGACTTCACTTTTGGACACCAGACTCACGCCGTCATTCACCACTAGGGGTAAAACCAGAGAAATCAGCTGTTAATATACATCAAAAAATGAAAATTGGTTATAGGAAAATAGAAAAAATGCTAAGGTCCACCATCAGGGTAATTATTCAGAAATTCCAGTCAACTGTAAATGTTATGAAAAAGCCTGGACATGCGTTTATCTTGTTAGGAGGATGGTTTGAGTGCTCAAAAAATATCCAAGAAATCACAGCTGGAAAATTGCAGAAGCTTGGTCTTTGGGTCAGAAAGTCCCAAAAACTACAGTTTGACATCACCTCCAAATAGTATGAAAGAAAAAAAAAAAAACTCCACTCTTGTCCAAAAAAAAAAAAAAAAAAAAAAAAAAAAAAAAAATCATATGATGGTCTAATCCTGCTTTATGCATTCAGAGTCGTTTACACTGTTAAAGAGTTGGACTCAGAGGCTCAAGCATGAGTCAAGTTTCAAAAAATGATTTGGACATATCAGAGTATTTATTTTCCCAAAAACGTACTTCCGGGGTCACAAGTTATATATATATATATTTATTTTTTTTTTGTTTTTTTTTTGCGAGCCTGGCTCTTGGTTATGTAACCAAAGAAACCAAGGATATCATAGTATGGACTCTTCTCCCAGGAAAGCTACAGTGCTTGGCTGAGAATGAGTCCATACAATGGCGATTGAGTTAACCCTTTCACACGTAAGATTTAAATACATCAGCTGAGTTATTTAGAACTTATCATTTTTATGAGCCAGGTTTATGACAAGACAGATGAATGAAGACAAAAAAAGCTTCATTTTCAGGCCAATTTTCCTTTGCGCATCAGAAGATTTGAAGCTTAGATTTGGCTTTGTGAGTCTTCGTTGACTTTGGTTGATGTGTTTGTCATGCTGGTGGTTTATTTCAAAAGTTATTCAGCATATTACATTTAAATAATCATTATTTATTTGACACTGACCGCGTCCTTATCATATTGAATCATATAACAAAGTATAACAGAGCTCAAGCTAGTAAGTGCTGTTGAGGTTGACCTTAATGCCCTGAACTCAAAAAGCCTACTCTTTAGAGCACTTGCATCCCATGCTGAAATCACAGGTTTAAACCTCGCTTAGAGCGGATCAGTGGATGCCAGACTGGATCATTAGCATTTATTTTATTTTATTGTCACACTTATATAATTGATACAACAATTTAATTCACCAATTTAAAAAAACACAAGCGTGTAAGGCTTTTATTTGTCCATGAAACGTTAAAACTAAACTACATGAAAGTAAGTGACTATTTGACTGGAAGAAAAGTAGAATAAACATTCTAGTTAGCTAAACAGTGTGTATCTGTTGTGAATAACACACATTGCATGTGTAAAATTATTATTATTGCTGTCTTTCAAAGACATTAGTGTGTATTTATCGAAGCACATTTTGTTTTGTTTTGCTAGTATTTCAATGTCTGTAACCTGATCAAACATTATTTCACTGAATGTACTTAAAAGTATTGATGTACTTGTCCTTCTTCATCTCAACAGCACCCATTCTAGGAGGTCAGATTTAAATTCAGCAGCAGATCAATGACATAATAAAAACTCCAGGAACCAGCCTAGACTGATCACACCGCTTTGATTGTGTGTCAAAAGGTAACCTGTTGGTAATCCAGAGCTCAGACTGCATGATTTTAGCCCCGATTTTGACTCGCCGACAGGTTGAGAAATCGCAGACAAATGCCTGAAATCACAGGCAAATCTGTGCTCATTCACATGAGTAACAATCATCAGCGATCACCTACAGCCAATGAGAGAGCAGCATCAACTAGTATGGGTATCTGCAGCCCAGCAGGGAATGGAGGGAGAAGTTAAAAGCACTTATTTTTGGTCTACTTGGACAGAAATTAAGGAACAACTAATGAAAATTTGGCAGCAGCACCCGTGTCTGCTTGATGTGTCATCTGAGCAATATCAAAACTGGGTCAGAAGTTTGAAAGAAATTGCAAATTCCCATCAAAGGTCAGGTCAGCAAAATAAGTACATTTTCTACCCCACTAAAGGTTTCTTTCTCATTATGTAGTTAATAACATAAGATATACTACATGACGTCACGTTGTTTCCATGTCATTTCTCGCATGTGTTTGATTGTGAGACGTAGTTCGTGGACCGAGACAAAGTTGTCAGCGATTCTCCTATTGTAAAGTCATACAGTGTGAAACCTCCTGTCGTCGATCCATCTTACAGTGTAAACACAGCACCAACAGAAGGCTACCCCAGATAGTCATGCAGTGTGAAAACATCTGTGACATGACTACTTTGAAAATCCTGCAGTCTGAACTTGGTATAATTCAAAGTCGTTCCCCTGTTTTATTTATAGGGATATCACAGAATGTAGTCGGTTGCTAAACGGAAGCTGCTTGCTTGTGCACTGTTGATTAAGTAGAGAGTCGCCCATGGCATGCCTCCAGGGGCTTGTTTTTTTCCAGAGAGATAATAGTTCATCTCCCTAACACTTAAAAGTATACAAAAATAAAGACTTTGTGAATTAATGTGAGAATGGGAAAAGTGAGACGATACATCCCCTTTAAGCAAAAGATCAAAAGGTTAAACAATACCAACATTTTTGGCCAGCCTCCTTTTCTCACAGTCACAGGCCACAGTCTCCTAAGCATCACAGAATGATGCAGAGTTTAGATGTATGTCTAAGGCTCCTGTAAGTCTTCAGACGCTCCTTCTTAGCGTCCGTCCCGCTTACTACATGAGTAACTACTGGCATGCTTTCCACCGCCTGTCGTTTATGTGCGCGATGTAAGAGGATTCGGTAGACTCCAGTGATGGAGCTCCTGCAGTCTTTGCCCTGGTTGTTGCGAATGTGCTCTGCGGTGATTCCAAACATTTCTAGCGCATTCCTCACCTCTATTTCGTGCTCTTCCAGTTCCCCTGGCCCGGACTCAACCAGATGGTGTGGGTCCAGTTTGAAGGGCTCCATGGCTTTGGGAAACTCCACCGGTTGAAGCCACTCGCAGGCCATCATCTGCTCCACGCTGCAGCGATCGGACGGCTGGGGTTGTAAGATGCCCCGGATCAATTTCTGACACGGTTCGGGCACCCAAGTAGGCACTGTGTACGTCCCGTCCAGAATGCAGCGCTTGAGTTTGGCCACGGTTTCGGCGCGGAAGGGCATGGTGCCGGTGACCATAAAGAAGAGCATGACCCCCAGAGCCCAGACGTCAACACAGACGCCGATGTAGTGCTCGTCTCTAAAGAGCTCCGGGGCGGCGTATGGTGGAGAACCACAGAACGTGTTGAGGGTCTCGTCACGACGGCTGACAGTGCTGAAGCCAAAGTCGCCCACTTTAACACAAGTGCTGCAGGTGTAGAAAACGTTCTCCGTTTTCAGGTCTCTGTGAATGATGTTATTGTCATGCTGTGGAAAGAGGAAGATAAACCTCAGATAATTTGGAGAGCAATGTTGATAATAAACTAATTGATGAAGTAGACAAATGGGATTCGAAATGTATATTTGAAAAATATACACAAGATCCACAGAGTCAATAAACATGGCTGCTATAGCCATTTTAAGGGTAAAGTCTAGATCGGATATGCGGCCGGACGTGCGATATGCACATGAATTATAATAAAAATTATGACACTGTATAACAATAGTTAATATTTTTACAGTACTGCGACGGTTGGGTTTAGGGTTGGGGGTAGGCGTTAAAAAATAAAATTTATTGGGTAATTTAATAGATAGCATAAATAATACTCAGTACAACTGCTGTTTACATGACTGTGACGGTTGGGTTTAGGGTTGGGATGGGGGTAGACTTTAATAAAATACAATGACTGGGAAATTTAATAAATAATAAATAATTCTCGTTAACTTCTGGCTGCATCCATATCCAATCTAGCAACAACCCGTTTTAATGTTTATTTATACTTCTGTGTGCTGTGATCGGCATAACCCACAGTGCCTGCCTTGCGTGTAGCCGTGCATTTATAGTTCTGCGTGCTGTTTGTCTTGCTCTGCAATAGCACTTCCGAAACGCTAGCTGGCAGTAGGTTTTTATATTCCTCTGCGTCGAGTTTCTTTGCGGGTATTTTGCTTTTTCTGAATGCTACAAGTAGCTAAAACTCACTCATTCAGAGGCGAGAACCAGCAGACGTGCAACAACTTTAATAATACACTTAAACACAAAACAAAAGTCTCCATCTGGAGCTCCTTAATGGGACTCGACACTTGTAAAAACTCGCTCCATCTGGCTCGCGGATCTCAGCGCCGCCCGCACTCGTCATCGGTACCGAGCTGACCAATCACAAACCATGCGAAGACTGTGCCGATGCATACACGACGCTTGACGAAGAAGTATAAATCAGCCTTTAACGAAAACTTTGGTAACTTTGGTAATGTAACCATTGGTCACCATGCCAAACATTGGTTTTCATGGTGCCACAGTGAAAATCTTGGGCTGTGGACAATGTCAAACATGTAGAGTCTACCTTCACTTTCCTTCCCACATCTGGGAGAGTTATGGTGTGGAGAAGCCCCAAAGAAGCATACCACTAAGACTTTTGCATGCCCAGAGTGAAGCACGAGGGTGGATGAGTGATGGTTTGGACTGCAATATCATGGCATTCCCTAGGCCTATTACTTGTGCTAGATAAAGAACCATTCTGGAGGACCACGTGCACCCAATTGTTCAAATATTGTGGCTGAAGGTAGTGCAGTGTATAATAATGCACCAATACACACAGCAAGACTGATGACAGAGTGGTTGGATGAACATGAATGTGAAGTGGAACATCTCCTATCTTCAAATTTTATCTGAATATTATTGAACATTATCATTTTTAAAAATTATAATAATATTCACATTGACTTATGACTCATCATAGCCGAATAAAACCTTCCATAATATAATATTATACAGAAGTTCTCAGATGAAGTTTTAATTTTAAAACTGTAATCATACTGTAGGTGTTTGTACTGTATGTGATCGTACATATGGATCGCTTTGGATTTTAAAGTAAAATAATAGCTTCTGACAAAAAGGGGCATCATGTTATTGACTGGCAAACTATGTATCTTACAGCAAAATCGAAAAAGTAAAGCGTCATAGTTAAAATGGTAGTTAAAAAATAAAAAAAAAATTAAAATCTTCAGTAGAACCTTCCTAAAGATTTGTAATTGATCTTGATCTTGTTATGGATGGTCCTGATTGATTTGTTTACAAATTTCTCTGGGCCACAGGTTTTCATTTTATTTTGCATGTATCTCTCTTTTTGACTTGACTCCATTTTATGAATCACTAAGGACCACACTTTTAGCTAAAAATCTTCTGTAGTGTCCTGCTGAAGAAACAAATCACCTACATGCTAGTATATATTTTTGGATGAACTATTGCTTTAAATGTCAGAGTTGGAGACAACAACAAGTCAAGAAGAGCAAACGATTCAATTGATTTGATTCTGTCAATGTGCATCTCACCATATGCTTCACGGCTGAGAGAACCTGAGAGAAGACAATCTTGCTGTCGATGTCGGAGAGCTTGCCCTCAGTGCTGATCTTGGTGTACAGCTCTCCTCCGCCGGCGTACTCCATCACCAGATGTAGACGGGTCAGAGTCTCCACCACCTCATAGAGGCGGATGATGTTTGGATGGTGCAGCTTCTCCATGCTGGATATCTCGCGGGACAGCAGCCTCTGTGTCTTCTGGTCCAGTTTCGTCTTGTCCAAGATCTTGATGGCAACTTTGTCTGCGGAGGACAACATCAAGTTTCAGGTACAGGAGTTTCTCAGAAAGCATCAAGTCTTTGGAGCTTAACATAATTCACATGAAAACCAGGACCCCTCATTTCCCCCCATCCCCAACTACACCACACAACAACCTCAAAACATTATGCAATTCTGAGTGTGCCTCACACATGTAAGTGGCCTTGACAAACCACCTGTACAAAACACACTCTTTCATCTAATATTTTAAACAACACTTACACCAGTTTTGCACACTCCATATCTACATATAACATTGTGCATTTATGAGGTGCATCACACAGGTGAGTGGGCTTGACAAACCACCTGTAGAAACACTCTTCAAAAAAAAAAACTCTACTCTACTCCCTACTCTAGCCCTTAATTCTCTGAGCACTAACAGTTCCTTTATTTAAATCCTTATTATTTAGCACTTCTTGTGTGTATTGTCTCTCCTTGTTGAATCGCTGAATGCCTCCTTAACTGTAAGTCACTTTGGACATGACTAAATATAAATGTAATGCATTCAAACTCGGTGTACTACTTTTTTTTACAGTTTGTTTGGGCATGACAATTTTTTTATTAACACTTTTTTAAAAAAACTCTATTAAAATAACTATTAGAACTACATTCATTCATTTTCCTTCACCTTAATCCCTTAATTCATCAGGGGTCGCCACAGCGTAATGTACCGCCAATTTATCCAGCATATGTTTTACACAGTGGATGCCTTTCCAGCTGCAACCCAGAACTGGGAAACATCCATACAATCTAACATGCACACATGTATGAAAACTATTATAACAGACAACCTGAAAATTACTACTATTAGTTGCTTTGGATTGAATTAAACAATATTAAACTTAATTAAATTCCTTAGAACTCATATCTCACGGTAGCTCAAAAAACAGTAAGAATTTACTGTTTAATAAATGTATTTACTCCAAAATTACTCTGATTAATAATAATGATAATAAATAAATAAATAAATAAATAAATAATTTACTTGAATAAATTTCCACTTTCAGATGAAAAAAGTGTTACATTTTCCATGCTGCAATGGTTGGTCAACAAGCACATTCATGAGCATATTCATGTTTAACAACAAAATTCAGTCTCAAAAATCATGCCATTTGACAATAATATTATTTCACAGCTAAATTTAGAAAAAGTTTTGTGGCAACTAAAATTTTTCCACAATAACCAGATCCTGTAAATTTGTTAGATTTTTGTTTTAAAAATTGTTATATCTCTTAAAATTAAAAAAATATATATATATATAAAATAAAAACAAAAACAGTGAAGAGGGGTGGAATGGTGGCACAGTGGATAACACTGTTGCCTCACAGTTAGAGGGTCGCTGGTTCGAGAATCCGCTGGGTCAGTTGGCATTTCTGTGTGGAGTTTGCATGTTCTCCCTGTGTTGGCGTGGGTTTCCTCTGAGTGCTCCGGTTTCCCCCACAAGTCCGAAGACATGTGGTATAGGTGAATTGGATAAGCTAAACTGTAGTGTATGTGTGTGAATAGGAGTCTATGGGTGTTTACCAGTGATGGGTTGCAGCTGGATGGGCATCTGCTGCGTAAAACATATGCGGTTCATTCAGCTGTGGCAACCTGTGATTAATAAAGGGACTAAGAAAATGAAGGCGTGGATGAAAAACAGTCAAGTTTCATTCCAGATCTGAATTGTTTTACAATGGTTTTTACTCAGAAATAGACATTAACTTAAAATTTATAAATAATTTATAATTAAATTTTTTTTACTTTTTCTCATTTTAAATTATTAAAAAATATAAATAATTTACTCTCACTGGTGTTATTCTAATGTTCTGTTATTACATACTTCTTATATACGCTAATAACATACAGCATTGGCACAACACCAAGAGTAAATGATGATTTTCAGTTTTGGCTGAACTATATTATCATATTAATGCATTCTAATCAAATTTATTAATGTGAACTGTTAAATCAGAAAAGCTCTGCTGTAATAAAGGAAAGACCTTTGAGCAGTTTTCGAGCAGGTCAGATATGATATGTCATGCGATACGGAGAGTCATTCTACACCCTCTCCTGAAGATCTGCAGCAGCTCAACAAAAAAGTCAGTAGAAAATGCTCTGCGTGTGTAATTCACACCACAGGCTCCTATCCTTTACACACAGCAAACTTTGATGAGGCCCACAGCAATTCTAAAGGTCTGGCCAGAAATGTGACTCCTCAAATTGATCCATCTGCGTCTGGATCAGACAACTTGTCTCAGCTTGACTTTGACCGAGGACATGCTTTCCACATGATCAATGTAGACCTTGCTGTCAGGACACAGATACACAACAACACAATAACATACAGTACACTTACCCATGTCAACAAACACTTAAGTCGTTAAAAACATTTCAACAATACTTATTTTTACATTTATTTTGGCCAATAAATATAACAGTCCTCCAATTTGTCAGGACAATGCTATTTGAAATGTACATTTTGTATTAATATATTATATAAACAATGACTCCCTGTTTGGGATCAAATGAATCTTTGCAGTCCTCTACACCTAAAGTGATGCTGCAATATTTAGGATTGTAAATAAATCCAAAAATATATTTAATATTTATATTATTAGGTTTTCAAAAAATATTTGTTTACTATTTTAAATATAATATTAGTCTAGTAAATTTCTATCTACATTACCCTTTCAAAATGTTTAGGTGTGGACTGTAAGTTTTACTACTATTGTTAATATTCAATTTAAATAAAAAATTATAATTTAGAAATTTCAAAATATGTTAAAAAATATAGCTAAATATACAATATTATACTAAAAAAATTAACATAGTATAATAAAATTCTGTATAAATTAACGTTCACCTGTTTGGATGTGTAAGTTTTACTCTTATTGTTAATTTTCAAAATAAATAACACGAATAATAATTTATTAATACATTTTTTAAGTAAAATACGTTATTATACAAAGAAATCAACATAAGTCTTATAAAATTCTATATACAGTACTGTTCAAAAAGTTTGAAGTGGGGTAATAAGATGGGTAAGTTAAAAAACAAACAAACAACTTGTTTGTGGAACTTACGCTCCAAATCATTACTGTAAAATTACTTCTGAAGGGTCAGAAAATTTAGCGTTGTCTTTTTGATTAAATAAATTTTGATTAAATAAATGTGGTCTTGGTGAGAATTTTTTTTTAAATATTAAAATATTTTACCAACCCAGGCAGTGAATACTGTATTCTGTACATACACTTTTCTAAAATAGAAGTATTAACATGTTTATTGAGGAATGAGACTGTAACAATTAAAATGAGTAAATGAATAATATTAATTATTATAACATATAAAAATACGAAAGTAACAATGCAATATAATTTAATAGCAAATAATAAAATGTATTTTTATAAAGTATAAACTGTATATAAAGTATAGATGTTTTCAACTGAATATCATGAGTTTTATTCTTTTTGAATAATTTTATTGAAGTCAGTTCTACGACCAACATCAAAAAATGACAATAAATGTGAATTTACAGTCCCTTTGCAATGTGTCAATTAAAAAAATACAACTAATCAAGTACAAAAAAAATTACTTAAAGATTTTACATTAAACATAGCCTACTAAAACTCTATATTCCCTTATTTTTCCACATAGGACATTTAATGTACCTTTCATGTGTCTGACTCCCAGGTATTTTAAGTTAGACAGAACAGCTCATTATACTGCCTGAACTTGCAAACTAGCATTTCTTACCACACCAATTGAATTAACTAATTAATTAATTTTCTTTTCAGCTTAGTCCCTTTATTAATCCGAGGTCACCACAGCGGAATGAACCGTCAACTTATTCAGCATATGTTTTACACAGCGGATACCCTTCCAGCTGCAACCCATCACTGGGAAACACCCATACACTCTCATACACACACTTACACTACGGTCACTTTAGTTTACCCAATTCACTTATACCACATGCAAACTCCTCACAGAAATGTCAACTGACCCAGCCGAGGCTCGAACCAGTGACCTTCTTCTTCGATCGAGCTGCCCACTGCGCCACCGTGACGTCCATCAATTGAATGAATTTCACTAATTATAAACTAGGTATGAACACACTGTTTTGTAGCAAAATTAGTTTTAACAATCGCTGCAATTTGTTAATTTTCTCACGATAAATTCTTATAGATTTCTAATGATTCGGAATTCATACATGTACAAGCAGAAATCATCATACATCCACATTTAATAATAAACTGCTGGTCAAACGTTTGGGCCCAGTACACTTTTTGTAATATCTCAGCACTTTATCTGTCCTCCAACCAACCAGGGGGCGCAGATATTGCCCTCTTCTCCTCCACATTAGATGGCGGTAGTGACTCTTGTTCCTCTAAACTCCCCTGTAATCAGCCTAATCACCACCACCTGTTCTTTGCTCTATATAAGACCGCTTCATATCCTGCTCTGTGTTCAGTCCTGAACTCTATCTCTTGCTGCCTTGTCCAGAGTCCAGTTAAGCTATTCTCAAGTCTGTCTGTCTGTCTGTCTGTCTGTCTGTCTGTCTGTCTGTCTGTCTGTCTGTCTGTCTGTCTGTCTGTCTGTCTGTCTGTCTGTCTGTCTGTCTGTCTGTCTGTCTGTTTGCTTGCTATATTCCTGTTTGATTGTTCTGAGACCCTCGTGTCTATTTTATTTTGTATGTATTTTTGGAAGCTCGGCTTTCCTATTTTTGTTGTACTTTTTCAACCCTGGCTGTAGAGAGATATATTGTCTCTCCTTTTTGTAAAGTTCTCTTCAGTAAAGACTGTTTTTTTTGCTTTGGAACTCTTATGTTGTGGACTAACTTTGATTCTCCTCTGCTCTTGGGCCACCAGTTGCTGACTTGTAGCTCATGTAGTTAGAACTACTGCTAACCACACTGTAGACCCGGGTTCAATTCCCACTCGGATCATTACACTTTTAAACAGAAATGTATATATTGATTTAGCTCTTTTTTTTTTTTTTTTAATCATAACTGTTCGTATAGTGTCAGTAGGTTGTATGAGCAGCACATTTAAGTGTCAATGAGCTGCACAAAGATGACAATATCAATATTTTAACCTCTTATTCTGCACTACAAAGACAAAGAGCAGTAAGTACACTTTTTGCCAAAATTGAGTTAAGTGAATTTAATCGTCTGTCTTGGGATGAATTTTCAAAACATCAGAGAAAGACGATTGAGAAACCAAACAAAAAAATTAGAATTTAGTGTAAAAACGATGTAGATACTGCACATTACGTTTGTAGGGCAGTACTGTAGCTTACAGAGAAAACTTGTAAAGAAAATCAAAGCACGTGTACCATTATCCAAAAAAAAAAAAGCTACCTTTGGTCAGTGCGTGGATGCCCAGCTTGACATGAGAGAAGTTTCCACAGCCGATCTCGCCGCGTATTTTGTAGAAGCCGATGCGTCGGCCCACGGTGAGCTCTCGGACCATCTTCTCATCTTGACACATGTCCAGATTGAGCTTCTCCAGCGGCGTGAGGCGGCGCGCCTGAGTCCCCTCATCATCCGTGCAGATGTCAGAGCTGTCCTGACGGCTCCAGCGGGCGTAACGCTGCGGGCCCACGGATGAGACCCCGACAGAGACCCCCACAGCCGGATACACGGCCGTCATCCTGCCACACGCCACTGGGGGGAAGAGCTCATGGCGGGAGACCTGGAACTACACCACCACCTGACACAAACAATTTACACACTCAAAATAACGGCATCTTAAAGGAGCACATAATATAATGATACTATGTATCATAAAGGTTATTTCAATAATATTCTACATTCTTAAAATTATTATATACAGAGCTGCATGATTAATCAATAAGAGGAAAAATGACAGGCTAAAACAGATATTCAGAAAGGGTTTTTTTAACTTAATGTAAGGAAATCATACAAAGTACATGTTTATTTTGGAATCTCCATTTCAACACTGCTTATAACAAACTTCATAAGTTTAACGTTATCTATATTATAAAAGTTTTTACAGAGGGTTATTTTCAGATATGTTGTTTTCATACATACTGACTGGATATTGTATTATATTCTAAAGAAACAATGTAAAACAAATTTTCTGGTGGTTTGCAGAATTCATTCCTTAATTTTCCCTCAGCTTCATCCCATTATTCATCAGGGGTCGCCACAGCAGAATGAACCGCCAACTTGTCCAGCATATGTTTTTCACAGCAGATGCCCTTTCAGCTGCAACCCAGTACTGGGAAACATCCATACACACTCACATTCACACTCATACACTACGGCCAATTTAGTTTATTTAATTCACCTATAGCGCATGTCTTTGGACACTAGGGGAAACTGGAACACCCAGAGGAAACCAACACGAACACGGGAAGAACATGCAAACTACACACAGCAATGCCTCAAACCTGTGCTAACCACTGAGTCACCATGTCGCCCGTTTGCAGAATTGTATTAATTATGAATAAAAAGCAACAAAAGAGACTGAGAAAATCCCCTCTGATATGTTAAAAATATTGAACAATGTATAATGAACCATGTATTGATTTTTTTTTTTTTGCGAGAAATGTAAGTAAATTAACAGATATTTCATTAACAAATGTAAATTAGGTAATTATTTGATCCAAGTCAAAATTGGATCGCTTTCACCCATGTCAACAGGTGGCGACAAGGTCATTTTTAAAATAAATGCACAAAATAATTAACAATAGGATATAAATAACAAAAAAGTTGTTGTAATATTTAAAATAATTATCAAAATGATTATTATTAAAAAAAATTTACACTGTTTAATAATAATAAAATAAAAATATTAACTAATTAAATATTCATTTATATATATGCACACACACAGTGCTGCTCAGCATAATTGAGTACATCCCATTTTGAAATGGAATATTTTTATCCATTTCTTAATATATTATTTTAGTCACCAAACATATTTAAAAATTGAAAGATAATACAATTAAATCTCTTGATTTTTCCTCTTTTTTAAATTTGTATTTAATATTTTTCTATAAAGTATAAATTTGGGTCACTAGTTTTTGGACCGTTATCGTAATTTACTTTGTTAGATAAGCTCAAGATTTGGCTTCAGTACCGACTAATCTACTGCATATGCACAAATATAATATTGTTTAGCTTACTATTAAAAATATCAATTTAAAAGATAGATTTGTGAGGGGATGTACTTATATATGCTGAACACTGTATATAACAAAATTAAATAAAATATTACAAATAATCAATCCCTCCAGGATTTTGCAGTAAAATTATATATTTGCAGTCTCAAATTCCTTTTTAATACTGTTTTTATACTGATGATTTAAGAATATATATATATATATATATATATATATATATATATATATATATATATATATATATATATATATATATATATATATATATATATATATATATATATATATATATATAAAGCATTATCACACATACACACAGCTCTTCCTCACCTTCACATGTTGTCCTGAACTTCTGTGTCGCGTCCCAAAATTAGCTCTTTACGGCCCCATCTGAGCTCAAGGTTACACACATATCCAAAAATAAACAAGCAGACGATGAGTGTGGTCCAGATGCCCAGTGCTGTTCTTCCCTCAGTCCTGCATCTCCCTCAGCCTCATCACAAATGCCCCGTTTAATTGCTGCATTGTGTCACCGATAAAAATAGCCCAAGGATCAGCATTGAGAGCGATGAAGGCTGTGATTGTTGCCTGGCTGCTATAATAACAAGCCTCCTCAAGGCTCTCGGTGACCCTGGCTTCTTGTACGGGGCTTCTTCTCATTTAACATCTTCAGCTGATTTGCCGGTCAGAAAGGGGGCAAATAGGGAGCCACTGCTTCTCTTTGGTAGACGTGTTGGGGTTTTCTCTGAGCTTCTGACTTGCTCTAGTCTTCTCTCTGGGATTAGCAGACACAGAGATCCTAATCCAAGTCTTTTTAGTGGATCCTAAATCTCCAATTTAAACTGGAGTGACTCAACTAAAGCATCCCTGTTAGCTTGGAGAGAGAAAGAGAGAGAACACATCAAGACCATGATAATAACAGTACACATACAGAAAGTAAATGATCTTACAGTAGTATTTGTACTTTTTAGCACACTATTTAGAATTTTATTCTGTATTTTGTTGTTGTCATGAAGACCCGTTAAACTTTAATTAAAATGAGCAGCCGGTTTAAAGCAAAATAAGTATTGGTGCATGCAGATACAGTCAATGCAAACACATGGAGAGAGGAGAAGTTCAAATAATTTTGAAACTTGAGCTAAAAATAAAATGAAATTCCAGTGCTTCATGTTTGGTGTGGATCCAGCATAAGAGGCCATTTAAACCAAATGCATTTTTGCTTGCACATGAGCACCATGTTTTTAAAATGCAGTGTCAAGTTAAAAGAATTTCAACTTTAACATCTCAACTTTAATTAATCAACGTCAGTTCCAAAGCAGTGAACTAGAAGGGCTTTTATTTTAAATAAACATTCCTGAACACTGTCGCATGCTGGATGTTTTTTGCCTCAGTCTATTTGCCGCATTCTTTTTCTGCTTAAATTATTTGAACTTTCTTGGTAGATGCAATTAATCCATTTAAGAAAACTTCATTTCCCCTTTGGTATGAACCAAACATTATGCTTTTTAGAACTTTATTCTATATTTCGTTTTAGTTTCCATGGTGACACATTAACCTCCTAAGGCTTGTTTTTTGTTGTTTTTGGTTTTATTAAATTATTAATGGAACTTTTTTTTATGTAAAACCTGCTATAAATGTTATAAATGTTTTATATTTTGTTACAGACATACAGTGTCATCCTGCAACTGTTTTGCTGCATGTGAAATGTCCCAAACACTATTTTCAACTGTCCAAAATTGGGAAAAAATCTCTGATAGTCAAAGCAAGTTTTAAAAAAAGTTAAATATGCATTTAAAAACATTCAGGAAAAAGTGTTTTATGTAAATTTGGACCACCATTTTTCTCTAAAAGTACATTATATCAAAAGATGATACTTCTAGGTTAGGTTCTAATAAGCCCAAATAGCATAAATAAAAAAACACCTTGGGCCTCAAGAAACTGAAACTACCAGAATACTAGAATTAGCATAGCAGCCATTCTGACCGTTATCATGGCCATTGCCATACGTCAGAGTTACATTCAAAGCTTCTATTGAGATGTTAAAATTAAGCATTGAATGTCTGCCATCATACTTAAATAATCACCCTAAAAAAACTATCCTTTTGATAATACAGCCTATAAATGTATAGTTAGGCTACTAGAGTTCACTTTCACAAGCAGGGGAGAAGGCTTTTTCACAGCACTGAATTTGCTTTTTTAAAGACATATCTGTTAGTTATGTTTATGCTAGAAGAAAGTTATGTTTATGTTAGCAGGAAGTTGCTAGGCAACAGAGGCACACATACTCAAAGTCACAGGGAAAAGTAGCAGACACTGAAATGGACCCGGTCACTTTGACGCTATTGTAATTAAAGGTGCAGTAGGTGATTGTCTTCTTGTTGTGCTGGTTGAAAGTCTCTTCACATTCCAACAGTAATGATTAAATAAATGATCTTAATGTATTCATATGTATTTTTATATTCTGGGTAAGGCATAAGACTAAAACATGTTCGTCCAATTAAAATTTGTCGAGCCAATAATTCCTATAATTCTGATAAATAGCCCAAACTGTCTGTCAACAAATGTAGATTTGTACATCTGCGCACCCCACTAACGCAGACAGATCTTCCTTGCATGCACACCGCATTCATGTGCACACGAGAGAAAGAGTGACAGCAATAAAAACAAATGCTGAATCAAAAGCGCTGCACGCTGGAGGAAGGATGACACCATGGCTGAAGGATTTCTTTTAGACAGGTAATGTTCTGTTTTAAAACTATTTTAGTCGGACAAAGCTTTAGCAGATTGTGTTCTATTAAGAATGAGTTATATGCACAGAAGTGTTGTTCAGCCACTGAAATCCTCCGGTGAAAGCTTGATGTGACTATTTTCAGTTTCATAAGGGACCTTTTACAGCATCGATAATGTAGATTTTTTAAATTAGTTTAAAAACAAAACATAAGTAAGTAGCACTATTCCGCCTCGTCTGTTTACTGAGGTGAAGTTGGTTTTATATTCACATTGGTTCCTTTTTGAACAATGACAACCTGTGACGCGCTCCCTATATTGTTTGCCATGCTACTTTGAATATGCTACAGTCTGAAACAGCATACAAGTATGGTTTAGTCCTAGTATTACAAAGTACAAACATTTTCTAACTGGCGAATGACACGATCTAGAGGATTGTCTACAGTCATCTTTACAGTGCACCTTCATGATTTCAGGAAGTGTGGCTTTGGACGGCAGGTGAGGAACTGTGTTTTCAAAGCTATTATGCTAACGGATAGCATTTTGGCAGATCATACACTGCACCTTTAAAGGTAGAAATAATAAAAACCCTTTTATGCTTTGTAATTTAATAAAATAATGCAAGTAAGAAATATACACATATTTAGGAAGACTAAGGGTATATAAGTGTGTTTTATTTCAACAAAGTTATTCAATTGCAAAAATTATAAACGGTCAAAATGGCCGCCTCGGTAGTTCTAGTGTTAAGCTTTAATTAAGACGAGTACATTCATTCACTCATTTTCTTTTCAACTTAGTCCCTTTATTAATCAGGGGTCGCCACAGCGGAATGAACTGCCAACTTATCCAGCATACGTTTTATGCAGCGGATGCCCTTCCAGCCACAACCCAACACTGGGAAACACTCATACACTCTTGCATTCACACACATACACTACGGCCAGTTTAGTTTATTCAATTTACCCATAGCGCATGTCTTTGGACTGTAGGGGAAACTGGAGCACCCATAGGAAACCCACTCCAACACGGGGAGAACATGCCAACTCCACACAGAAATGCCAACTGACCCAGCTGGGGATCGAACCTTCTTGCTGTAAGGCAATTGTTCTACCCACTGTGCCACCTAGGCACCCTACGAGTGTACATAGTTTTTCCATAGTAATTAAAGAATAAGAAAAAAAAGAAGAAACCATTACACAGATTTAGAAGAGACTGTAAAGTGCTAGTGTTGGAGGATCAGGTGCATTTATGAGGCATTTAGGATTTTAATATGAACTAAATTAAAAGTCTTACTGCAAATTTGACTGAGACTCAGTGTGAGCATTTGTGTTTGTTTGAGGATGCAATTAGGGTGAGTTTGCTGATGTACTTCCTGTAACAATGTCCCAGAAGAGCCGAATATTAGAACACAGAGTGCCTCATTTCACTCTCTAGAGCCGCTGAGCACTAACAGCACTTCTAAAACAAACACCTCACACCATATACTAAACCTTTTAACACAAATATCATGATGTATGAGGCAATTATAAAATATCCCAAATCACTTAATCTGCCAGTACTGATAGCAAACTAGTAACAAAAAGTACACAACACTGTTCATTTATTAAATTTTACAAAGATGCATTAAAAGTCAAATCAAAAGTGCCGATATAATGTTGTAATTTTTTTATTTTAAATAAATGTATATTCAAAGTAGGGAAAATATTTTTACATAAAATATTTTGCTATCATAAGAAGAATGGCTGCTGAACATTTTTGCAAAAATGAATACAACTTATAACAAATTGTAAATTCAATTGGTTTAATTCAGAGGTGCCCAAACTTTTTCTTATGAAGGGCCAAAAACCAAACTTGATTGAGGCTAGTTGACCAAAGGTAACTATTGCTGCCATGAGTAATTTTCTAATTTATTTAATAATATTTAAAAATAACTAGAACACACTGCTTTATATCAACTAATACAGTACACATATTTTTTAGTTGCACATTTTATAATGAACGTGTTACATTAAAAACAAAAACAATCTATTTATAACAGAATTTTTGCCTTGATTTGCTTGCCGATGTCTTCTGCATAGTCCTCTACTTGTCAACTGACCGTATTTACATTTTAAAAACTCAGATTCATTTACAACATTAAATTGAAACAATTGATTTTAGTTTGCTTTTTGTAGCTTAGTGATACGTTTATGGGCCAATGACATGACCACATTGAAATGGTATATAGAATTACCTGACTAAAAAAAGATTGATCTGTTCATGCAGAAATTATTCATCCGCAGTTCCTTTATTAAATCATTAACTGTAATCTAAACTTCTAATAAACAGCTCATATGTGGCTGCTCCCAAATATTCAGGGCTTTCCTTGCATTTAATAGCTGCAATATACATAAACATACCAACATGCCTTGTCATGGTTTTTTTGCAATGGCTAATCTCAGGAGAGAAAAAAAAGTGTGGGTAATAAAAACACCATCAGTTTGCATTGTTTTTTGAGGGGCTTTTTTAATGAACATTTATAAATTATTGCAAGGATTTAGTGCAAATACGTGAAGGAAAAGCTGAAGCTATGGGTTTGTTGAAATATAGGTTTTCAACTGCTTCATCCTTTATTTAACCTTATGTCAAACATGTTTGGAATGTCATGAGGGTATGTCATTTTTAAAGTTATCCCATTTAAAGTTTATATTTTACTATTTAAATACTTCAGTATGCATGACTCCAATTAAGAACTCCTCATTCAGCTGTTTTCTTCTACACTCCACCATTAGCTCTATAGTCTCAGGGGCAGTATTTAGAAATGTGGTACTTACATCAGCTGTGTGACTCCCTTCATGCCCTGCAGGACAACAGCACTGACTAAGCGTTAAGCATCATCCACAGGGACCACTTCTACTGATCTAGCCCTGATCTGCACATAAGATAAACACTCAACACATGGACATCAGAGGCCCCTTGGGGAAAAAAAACACTGGCTGAGCTAAGCTAGAAGATCTTTTTCTCTAAAATACAGGCACTTTTATTGTAGAAAGTAATTATATTAATAAGATCCACCTATATATGAATTTCTATGAATAAGATTTCTTTGAGCCTGATAACAAAAACAAAGCACAAACAAGCTTACGTGTTGTGACAAACTACTAATTCAATAAATTTCATGTGTGTAACATGTGCTTATCTACTGTAGTTGACCTTGCTTTCTAATGTGTGTTTCTTTTACAATGGTTACTTATTGTGCTTGGGCATCATGGAGGCTCAGTGATTAGCACTGTCGCCTCACAGCAAGAGGGTCGCTGGTTCGAGTTCCAGCTGGGTCTGTGGGCATTTCTGTGTGGAGTTTGCATGTTCTTCCCGTGTTCGCGTGGGTTTCCTTCGGTTTCCCAAAGTCCAAAGTCATGCGGTATAGGTGAAGTAAATAAACTAAATTGTCTGTAGTGTATGTGTGTGCATGTGAGAGTAAGTGTGACCCATCCGCTGTGTAAAACATATGCTAGATAAGTTGGCGCTAAGCCGAAGGAAAATGAATGAATGACTTATTGTGCTCACCTGTTCCTTGTTTATTTAGTCACTTATATGTGTGTATTAGAGATCTGTATTTACAAATTGCAAGTTGTGATTACATCGTCAAACTTATTGAGGTCACTTTTGCTGGAGCAAGATGGCAAATTTATATATCACCATTTTATTTATTTATATTATATTTTATGCAAAAAAATATATTTTTTTAAACTACACATAAATAATTATCAATAAACAATTAGCATCTGTGTTTTTCCTTTTTTACTTTGTTATTCAGTTAATGAAGGTTGCACAAACTGAATTATCTGCACAAAAAATCATATTTTGAAAATGCAAATTTTTTGGCTCATGTCCACTTTGATTGAAACGTTTTCGCGCAGCACTCAGCGTAAAACAGATGCTCAGCAACCCGCCATGCTGTTGCTTAAAAACGTGATGCTTCCACTTATAATAACAGAAAAAATACGCTTGAATTTAGTGGACACCTACCATTATTGTAAATGACATGTCTGATGAATGCAACATGTCTTCTCACAAACCTGCCCCAACTCTGAAACTCTGTGCTTTGATATGTCTTTGTAGTTTTTTTAAAATAAAATAAATGACCTAAATTACTCTGTGTTTTGCTCAATTAAGTGTTATGCATGTAAAATGCAAATGCATGCATGTGATTTATCCAGTGTATTTACATTTGTGGATTAAAGTCCTGAGTTATTTGCGCTGGATTGCTACTATACACAAGAGAATCACAACTTACTTTTTTCCGGCTACATTTAGTGAGATTAGGAACAGGATCTAATGAATAAAAAAACAAAATCAAACAAAAAGATCCAAGGGGTAGCTTAAATAATATGTCGGTACTCTTTGGGTAAGGGATTCATCAGAATAAACTGCAAAAATCAGTCCAAGGCACTCGAAAAATGTGGAAAAATATTCAAAAGTATTTATTCACATGGCTATTCCTTAAAACTGTGAATAACCATGTCAATAAAGGCTTTAAAATATTTTTCCACATTTTTCGAGGGCCTTGGACTGATTTTTGCTGTTTACATCTACTGGATAATTTACTGTGCCATTTAAAAGAAGACAGTGAAATGTCCCAAACGGCAATGGAGTTTGTGACTTTCTACCATTCAGTATTTCATTTTTAAATAGTTGAGAAGCAAGTTCCAAATTAAATGTAGTACATACTCAGCGTGCAATTTCTGTGTACACACTCATTGGTACAGCTACACAAAGCCCCCCTGTGTGTGTTTTGATTGAGACACATGGCTAGAGAGGGGGAAAAGAGCTCAGTAGTGAAAAGATCAGGGACAATAGGGGGCCAGAGGTGCCAATCTGGAATTTCCATCACGTAGCCACCAAATTTAGAATAATTTACTGTGGAATGAAGCAGTTAAAACGAAAGCAATTGTAAATAAACGTTCTTTGACGAAAAAGAAAATAAAAAATAATGTTTTATTAAATTACTACATATATATAGATAGACAGACAGACAGACAGACAGACAGACAGACAGACAGACAGACAGACAGACAGACAGACAGATAGATAGATAGATACTCATGCACTTTTATGCAAGAAAAAAAAAAAGCATTAAATTTAACTGCATTAAAATGCAAGAAACTATAAGCATTGCACATGCTTCAGAACATGTTGATACATGTCTGAATATGTCCACTATAATGAGTCCTTAAAAAAGGAACATAATTAAGGAGTTCAATTGATGTTTGGACCTTTGAGGGGGAAAACATGCAGATTATGCGGCGAAACCACAAAAAAGGCTGTTTCCGTTGCATTGTGCTCTGGTAATGTATTCCCAGCCCATCAAAGCAGCTTTAATCTCATACCTAAAACCATGTTTCATGTCATCAAACTAAGGAGTCATCAAAGGAGACTGAACAAAAGTTGACATCAATCCCAGAGAATCTAGAAAGGATCATTTGGTATCATAAATTATAATATTCTCTGCAAATTAATACTTCTATTCAGTAGCCATTTGGGATCAGATCTATTCATTCAGGCTCAGAGATTCGCACACCTGTACTGTTCAAACACTGATGAGGCTTTTATTATTTACACCTGAGAGACTCTGTAGACCCCCACAAATTCTCCAACGCTATTAATCACACATGGCACTTGATCAAAGGATTTTATTGTAAAGCTTTAGACATTTAACATTTAATTACATGAATGAGATTAGAAATAGTACATTTAAAACATATTAATTAAATATAGCTATAATGTTAGGCAACTAGAGGGAAAAACTTGTTATTATAAAACTTATTTTAAACACGTTCATGGAAGATTGTGTGTCTTAAGATTTGGTTCCTATTTGAAGTCAATATATGCAATGTTATTATAAAATATTTCTTATAATAACAGCTATTTTTAATGAGCCGATGCTATTATCTAAATTAAATATGAATTATAATGTACATTATAGCTTCCATAACAACTGCTGCTAGGTAGTAACGACATGTACATCAACATCAGGATCTGTCGATTGATTTCTAAACAAATGGTATCTGCCTTGTTAACAATTTGTACGCATACACGAATTGGTCATGGTTTCTTTGGTAATCACTTAATATGATAAGAATGGATAAGAGTAGTTGTCCTTACCTTTTCTAAAAGCATCCCGGTTGACTTTATCGTGCGTGTTCGTTGAGAGATCATTCAGTGCTCGGTGTGTGTATGTGTGTGTCATTGGCCTCAGTGTGATGCGCGAGGACTCCAGGCACCATCACAGCAACAGGGAGGTTAAGTGACAGACAGCGCTATCAACCAATCACAGCCTGGAGGTGGGACTAAATGGGTTCCTAAACCAATAAGATGTTATGACCCTTTTAATGCTAGAAATACATTAAACGTGTATTTAAAGTTAACCAACTATCTGAATAGAGGTTTTGTGTGATTATATAAACCATTGGTATTCAAATGTTTGTTTATTTCACTGCCCAGTATGTTTTATTATACCCTCAGAAATATGAAAACATGTACATGTATTTTTTGGGGGAGTGTTGGGTAACAGGTTTTGTAATTAGAATTTGTATAAAATGAATGTTAACCATACTCGACATTATCAGCCTTAAAGCAACATTTGGCCATCATATTATATTTTCAGGCACCCTAACTGCCCAATATATTATTCAAAGATTCCCCAATTGTATCACAGCAATACATGAGTTTTTTTATTATTAGTTTTATTTATTTTTTTTTACCCCAAAGTTTCAAATGTATAAAGACTTAATACAGCAACTTACAGAAGACACCCACTAAATCAAATATACCCAAACCAGGGGCCACAGGCCAAAGTTGGCCCATGGTAACCTTTGATTCGGCCCACCATCTCATCTAAGAAGAAAGGAAGAATGATGGGGATGGTTTCAAGATTGTCAATTTAAATGCAACCCTTTGTTTGTTTTATTGTTAAAAGCTAACGGAATTAAATGGTGTAAATAAATCAGTAGGAACTGTCACCCGACAATGCAGAGATTTTGGTGAGCAAATCAAGTCAAAGACAGATTCTGCTTGACTAGGGTATTCCGCATTCAGCTCCACCGTGTTATAAATGTGATGTTTTTATTGAAATACATTATCATTAAAAAAGCTATAATGCATTAATGTATCCGATTTAGAGTAATGTTTTCTATTTGCTTAACAATTTAAAATATTATGAAAAAAATTACCCATGACAATTTTAATGTAATATAGTTTGGTATATTTACCTTTGGCCCACAGCTCTCAATATTTGGCTTTTGGCCCTTCATATGAAAAGATTAGTGCACCCCTGTACTAAACTGTCATACAGTGTTACTATATTTTACCACAGACTTGTCAGGCATCTTGTTGATTTTCCTGATTTAAAAAAGACAAATAAAAAAAGTAACTGAAAGCAACAAAGATGCCCAAAACATGAACAGGAAGAAATGTTTAAACATGCTAATGAAATCAAATATGCAAATGAATTAATTACAATTCATTTGCACCAAGCTTTAAGAACTGTAAAATGATTACATGGGTAAAAAGAAAAAAAAACATTTTAGTTCACATTTTTTTCTAATAGTTCTAATACATTCTTAATAAAATTAAAACTAAGTTAATACAATTTTGTTTGCCTCATCATGTAGCCCTTACTGATCACTTCCTCCTGAATTACAGCTTCCCTTACAGGACATCTATTTTACCCTTTTCAAGATTTAATTTAAGTCTTTTGTGTCTGTAAAGTTTCAGCTCAAAGCACCCATCAGATTATTTATTTTACCTTTCAGAAGTTTGTAATTTTCAGCTCTGAGCATCTTGCAGCTGTTTTTGTGGCCTGTGCTTTTAATGCTAGTTCTCCCCGCCCACCGTTCCCACGTGCCTGTCAAAGTTTGTCTCGGCTGTATCAGATAAATACCACAGTGACAAACATGAAGGAAGCAGATCTCACATATCGTTTGTGAGAAATACTACAGTAAGAACTTTACCAATGATTATTTGATGTAATTCAAGCCTTTCTGCCACGATGAGTCACACACAATGTCGATACAAAGTTCACAGACAAAGACACATACACATACACCGTGCGCGCGTTTAACTTTACAATGTTTTTGCACAGCAAATGTGACAGGGTATACGTTAATATCCTCTGCTATATGATTATTTGTTATGTTAATGTACAAAATAAAACTGATTTAACATCCACAAACCAGGATTGAAGTGTCTTCTTTTATAATTGTACTGACATGCGGCTGTGGCGATACAGTAAAATCTCTGTAATTAATTACAAACATGCACCAATTTAAAACGTTTTAAACTTGTAAAACTCATTCTTGATCACATTTGATGATAATTGATGATCACAGAGAGCTGAACAGATCTTTTAATCCTGGTTGCTTTGCGCACATCCGGTCCTGTTGATTTGGTTGTACGCATTACTACAGAGACATGTTAATACAAGGCTGTCAATCAATTCGGTGGGCAGGGATACCGCACTCTTACGTCACGTTGCGGTGGGCCTCAAAATGAGAGGGATTTGGATCCCATTTTAGCGTCAGCAAAAAAATAAAAAAAAGACTTATTGTCTGTATATCACTCCACTATGACTGGACACACTATACCTAAACACAGTTCTGTCCAAACAGCTTACAAAAGACAATTTATCATAGGTGGCATTTAAGATCAACGCCAAAAGATTAATCCCAAAGTTAAATCTACTTTTATAGTAAAATCTCTATTACATTCAAATTTAGGTTAAATGGTGTTATCGCAATTTGTCTCAACATAATTAGAATTCCTTAGAAAAGAGTGCTGACATTCATATTTCTCTAAACAAGATGAACTTTTAAAAACACAAGCCAGAAGTGCATACATGTTGGCTCTGGATAATTTGGGGGCACATGTTGCCCTTTAATTCTTTTATGAAAATAAGCTTCTTACACACACTATAAACATACATCCAAAGACAAAAAAAAAACATTCTTTCCACCACAGCCTTGTCGACGTGCACTATTCCTGAAACGAATCTCCAACTATTCTTATCCACAACATACATTAAGAGCATGACTGAACTTGTGATCGTACTATAGACACTGCTTTCTGAAAAAGCCAAGCTGAAAGAAAGAAATAGAGCAGGTGATCCATCTATGTTGGACGACTCCACAATGAGCTTTATTGTATCATTTTAAAAGGGTGGAAAAGGAGAAAAAGCCTCCTCAATTCATTCCCATAACGTCCAAGTACAGCCTTTCATACATTCGCAGTCTTTTCACAACTAGCAGGCTCTTGTTTGGCTTTTGCTGGGGTTTCAACAGTCACCTGTTCGATTTGAATCCCTATCACCTGTTCTTTCAATCGTTCGCTGTCTACCTGTAAAACCACTGTCTCTGCTACTCCACCCTCGGGTTGAGAGGGCTGTATCTGCGTTTCTTCCTCCACCACGAGAGTCTCCTCAACGGCCACAACGTCCACCGGTTCTACAGTGACGTGCTCCACCCGTATACCATCCTCCAGAATCACCCGCTCCTCGCCTTCCTCCATAGACAAAACATTGGCAGGGTCTGAAATCAAGATGTCCTCCGCCACAACGACCTTCTCCTGTAAGCCATGGAGCTCCTGCAGGTGAGCGTGGAGGTCTCTGGGTGCTGTGAACCACAGGTCGCAGAGCGTGCAGTGGTTGGGTTTCTCACCCGTGTGGGTCACCAAGTGGTCCTTGAACTGCTCCCAACTATTGAAAACACTGCTACAAACCTGAGGAGTAAAAAGATGGATTATAGATCACGATAAAGCTGAAAACATGAAAAGGGAAAACAACTGTTCATAATTTAAGTTTAGAAAGATTATTGGCACCTCACGACATATTGAGAAGTCCAAATACACTCACTGGCCACTTTATTAGGCACACCTTACTAGTACCGGGTTAAACCCCCCTTTGCCTTCAGAACTGCTTTAATCCTTCTTGGCATAGATTTAACATGATACTTAAAATATTTCTCTGAGAATTTGGTCCATATTGACATGATAGCATCATGCAGTTGCTGCAGATTTGTCAGCTGCACATTCATGATGAGAATCTCCCTTTCCACCGCATCCCAAAGGTGCTCTATTGGATTGAGCTCTGGTAACTATGGAGGTCATTTGAGTACAGTGAACTTGTTGACATGTTTGAGAAACCAGTCTGAGGTGATTCATGCTTTATGACATGGCGCGTTATCTTGCTGGAAATAGCCATCAGAAGATGGGTGTACTGTGGTCATAAAGGGATGGACATGGTCAGCAACAATCCTCAGGTAGACTGTGGCACTGACATGATGGTCAATTTAGTACTAATGGCCCAAAGTGCACCAAGAAAATATCCCCCACACCATTACACCAGCCTGAACCTCTGATCCAAGGCAGGATGGATCCAGGCTTTCATGTTGTTGACACCAAATTCTGACCCTACCATCCGAATGTTGAAGCAGAATTTGAGACTCAACAGATCAGGCAACATTTTTTCAATCTTCTATTGTTCAATTTTGGAGAGCCTGTGTGAATTATAGCCTCAGTTTCCTGTTCTTAGCTGACAGGAGTGGCACCTCAAGGTACAGCGTGTTTTGCATTCAGAGATGCCCTTCTGCATACCTCGGTTGTAACGACTGGTTATTTGAGTTACTGTTGCCTTTCCATCAGCTTGAAACAGTCTGGCCATTCTCCTCTGACTTCAACAAGGCATTTGCGCCCACCGCTCACTGGATATTTTCTCCTTTTCTCTCTAAACCCTAGAGATGGTTGTGCATGAAAATCCCAGTACATCAGCGGTTTCTGAAATACTCAGAAAAGATCTGGCACCAACAACCATGCCACGTTTTGATTTAAGTAACTTAAATCACCTTTTTTCCCCATTCTGATGCTCGGTTTGAACTGCAGTAGTTCATCTTGACCATGTCTACATTCCTAAATGCATTGAGTTGCTGCCATGTGACTAGCAGATTAGAAATTTGCTTTTATGTGCATTTGGACAGGTGTACCTAATAAAGGAGCCAGTGAGTGTTTACAGGGTATAATCAATAAAAAGCTCTAATGCCTTGATATACTTCATGGAATATCGAATAATGAACTGGTGTGTTGTCATTTTAAACAAAATGTTCATTTGGAGGCTTCAAGAAGTTGAAAAAGTACACAAAAGCAAGTTTTCCAAGTTCTTTTTCAATGATAAACGCATTTGAACTACAATTGGTCTGCAGTAATGATGTAACGTGTAGATCTGAGGCTCTATCTTCATTTGACATTGAAATCTAGGTTCATTTTTTCTGTTCAGTCCATCAAGGCCAGATGTCCACTAGTAAAAATTAAATCTCTGACTTTAAGACTTTAAGTTGTAATTAATTTGTTATTAAGAGGTACATATGCATTATGTATAACTCTTAAAATACTGCTCTCAGGAATTACTTGCATACACAATGTTTCCCTAGAGGAGGTCCCGCCCTCAGTCATTGATGATTGTCTCACACAGTTCAGGGAACACAAACATCAGTTCTCAAATTTTTGAAAGGTTATTTGCAGCTAATGCCCCACTACAAAGTTGATCAGAGAAGAGTGCAGCTTTGCACAAGACGTTTGGCCAGCGGAGAAATTAAAATGGTCGTGCCCAACTGAGTCTGGTTTCTCTCAATGTTTTTTTTCTTCTCTTTCGCCAATTAGTGAAGTTTTTTTCCCTCTCCGCTGTCGCCACTGGCTTGCATGGATTAGTAGAGGATCTACTAGGATCTGTAGAGCTGCGCATCGTTGGATTTGCTCTTCAGTGTTTGGACTCTCAGGAGTGATTTTTAAACCAAACTGAACTGAGCTAAACTGAACTGAACTTAAACACTAAAAACTGAACTACACTGTTCCAATTTACTATGACCTTTTATGTGACGCTGCTTTGACACAATCTACATTGTAAACGCGCTATACAAATAAAGGTGAATTGAATTGAATAGAAGAATGGGAACGAGAGATTGGAATCGAAATTTTGGAAGAAATCTGGCAGAATAGCTTAGAGGATATTGATAATCAACCAATCAATAATGGATTATGCCTCATTCAGTTCAAGGTCCTACATAGACTACACTTCTCCAAAAAGAAATTACATAGGATTTTCTCCAATACATCTCCTATTTGTGATAAGTGCAAATTCAGAAGAAGCCGGTTTAGCTCATAGTTTTGTAACAAAAAAGTTGTTTTGATTATCACTGTATTGTTTTTTCGTGAGTGATCGTGAAGAATGTCGGTGTTTTGGGGGCGGGGGCTGTTTATGGGGTTTGGGGTCTGGAGTTGGCGATCGTGAAGTGAAGGGGCACTTTTCACATTCATTTGAGGGGCAAAAAAAAAGGGCAGGTTGAGCCCTACCTGTGCACATGCCTACATGGTAGGTTATTCGGGATGTGGTGGGTTTCTTAGGTTAAAGGTGTTTTCTGTCACTGCTTGTTTAGCCTGCATTAATGCATTCAGTGTAGGCTGCATGATTAATTATTAAAAGATCAGGATCTCAACACGCAACAAATTATAACTGATGATGATTTGCATATGTTTATTAATCCTTCGAATCACTGCATTCAAATCAGTGTTTGAGAACCTCAAAAATCAACAAAGAGATTGAGTCTTTAGTCTTTTGAGTTAGTTATGAAGTTACAAACAGTCAATTAACACAGAAATATTGGGATAACAGTTCAAAAGATTAAAGTTTTAAAGATTAAAATCACTGTCACGTGCTCAAAAATGACAGTTGTAGGTAACAACTACATTATTTAACCAATAGGTAGCGATAACCAGCCATCAACAACATGCCACTGAATAATTCTTCAAAAATGACACATCTAGCAATGGAACATGACGTTTTATGAGTGAATAACTGAATCATTTACTGAAATTGAGACTAAAGATAAATATGGGTTGTTCTTGCAGTACAATTTTGTAATAAATAGAAAGCTAATTACATGTCTCCTCTTTTTGGCAGATCCGAAAAATGGTCCGATCCATGACTAAAAAAAACATAATATGATCTGTTTCTGATCTGTGGGATTTGTGATCCGATACACCGCTAGTCGATGCTGAGTTTAAAAAAAAAAATGCTTTAAAATCCTTAAAACGATATTACACCAAACATAAACTATTGTAATTTAATAGCTGTATTGTCAAATTATTGTTTTAATTAAATCCTCATTGTTTTAACTATAGAAGTAATCATTTTTCTGCTTAATATTGCTATATAATAATTATAATCATATATTAATAGTTGATTTTTTTGGCCCTAATATTTTTATAAAAAATAAACCAAAATATCAATGAGAACCACACAGCCTCACATAGAATGTGTTTTTGTGAACATAACTGCATTAAATAGAGGAAAAATAGCCTAAATAGTCTGGAGTTTTGTTCATTTAAAAATGAAATATTGATCTGCATCTTTAAAATGCACTGTTGTTCAAAACACATAAAAAAGTAATATGCAAACATTTGCGTTATTTAAGAAATAGTGGAAAAAAACTAACCTGGCATTCATAGAGCTTCTTTCGCCCTTTTTTGGCTCCAGAGCCATTTTGACACGCTGACATGTGGCACTTCAGCGTACTGTTCCTTGCAAAGCGCTCATGGCACTCTGGACACTCAAAGGGTTTCTCACCTACAAAAAAAACATCAATATTTGAGAAGTTACTTGGAAAATTTAATCTTGAGCATGTAAGCTTTCCTCAAAACATCTCACCCACACACCTGTGTGCTTCCTTAAATGCTCTTTGAAATGTCCAAAATGATCAAACTGTTTTTCACAGTACTCGCAAACATGCACTTTCTTTTTCTGCCGTCGGGACTGTTCCTCCGCATCAAAATGATAATTATTCAAGTGCTGTTTAAGGGCTCCTTCCCGGGCGTACGCTTTGCCACAGTGTCTGCAAACAAAGCCTCTATCCGGGGAGGCGATATGAGTCTTCATGTGCTGTTTGAGGTGATAGTAGAGTTTAAAGCAGCGGTCGCACTTATCGCAGCGGAAAAGGTTGTCGAGCTGAGAGATCTGAACCTCCACCACTTCAATGTTCTCCAGGGTCTTGGAGGCCACCACTGCCTCCTCCTGCACAACTACGGTCTCGTCAACTTTTTTCAGAACATGAAGCGTCTGCTCTCCCTGCTGGTACTTGCTAGTGATGTCGGCCAGCAAAGCCAAAGCAGAGTCATCTGAAGAGGGTTCAGTAGCGGCCCGGGCCACGTCCACCACCTCCACCAGACCGCTTTCCTCCACCTCGATGTGCTCCTCGCCAACCTCCACCTCGATTTCAACAGATTCTGCGTCCACTGAAGGAAGAGTCTCCGTGATCACATTGGAGGTCTCTGAGATCTTCCTCTTCTTAGCCTTGCTCTTTCCAGGCTGGGGGGAGGCGGTACCATTCCTTCTAGATTGGAGGATGAAAAGCAACTGTTTACACTTTGAGATCAAATCAGAAAGAAGAAAATGTCTGAATAGTATAGTCAGTGCAGTATGTGAGTAACCTGTTGTTCAAGGCTTTGATTGCCTCCTGCATTTGAAGGTATTCTGCAGCTCGCCAGACATCACTGACTTCCTCCTCACCATTCACAGCTAATGTAGCAGTATAAGTGAACTCCATTAGATGGCGGAAGGCAGAGTTGCTAACACCTGTTTGAGGTAAAAAGACAAAGATTGTATCGAGTTGAACTGTACACTTTGTTAAAAGTTCATTTTGGGCATTTTATCATTTAAAACATAAGCATATCAAATACAAAGTGACACTTTACAATAATGTTTCAGTTGATAACATTAGTTAGCATGAAAAATTAATATGTTAAAGCTTTATTAAAAATTGCTTATGTTAATAAATCTAGTTGTCCATTGCTTGCTGATGCAAGTTCCCAAACTTGATTTCAGCAGCATAACAATACATGAAGAAATGTGAACTAAAGGTTATTTCACCCAAAAAAAGAACACGTTATTTGAGGGCTCCTTCATCCTCCATAGACAGCAATGGTCCTGAGGCATTCTAAGTCCAAAAAAGGAACCAAATACATTGTTAAAACATTACATGTGACTTTAGTGGTTATCATACCAACTACAATCATTTCAAGCTCCAAAAAGACTTTTGTGTACCAAATAAATTGTAAATAAAACTTGTAAAGTCTGGTAATTTCTATAGTTAGGTCATCAGGGTGCACATTTACTCTGGTCAGTATGATATATTGCCTTTAGAGTCAGCAGTAGTGCAAGTATTGTATTGCCCGTTGTGAACACGCACCCTGGTCTGATACATAAAACATTGATCAACAAAGTAGTTTACACTTTTTTTTTTTGGCACACAAAAGTGTTTTGGAGTTTGTATAATTACAGTTGAACCACTGAAATCACATGGAATGTTTTGACAATGTTTTTGGTTATTTTTTGGACTTTGAATGTCTTGGGACCATTGTGAGGATGAGAGAGCTCTCAGATTTCATCTAAAACATCCTAACTTGTGTTCTAAAGTTGAACGAAGGGTTCAAAGGTTTGTAAAGACGTGAGGTAAAGTAATTAATAACAGAAATTTCACTGAAGGTACCCTCTATAACAATGCAATTATTCCTCTACTTCTCAGCATAAATGACCAAACCTAAGGGCTGTTGGACACTGCATTCAGACTGACCTTTGCTAAACAAGCCATTCAAGAGATTTTGCTATTAATATGAATATATCTGCGTACGGCAGGGCTTGACAAGGACTGCCCAAGGTCAGCGCGTGAGACGCCCGAGACAAAAAGTTTAATTTGGCTGAGAGTGTTTGTCAATTGCATGCTAATACAGTCAACAGACGTTTGTGTTTGTCTACCTGTCTCGTTTGAGCATATGTGAATCACTGAAATCACCTGAATGAGGTGGTCTCAGCTCAATTGAAACGAACTCTGGAGCAGATAGATTGTACTGAGAAAGCAATACAATGCAACAAACTAACGAACCAGGCTACATCACAGTGTTTTATGGTTGTGTAATAGCCATATATTCGGCTTTATATATATATTTAGAGAGAATTATGAGTAGGGCAGTATGTCATTCCTACTGGCAAATGTGTGTTTCATGTCGAAAGTGAAAGCATGCTGAAATATTACAGAGTGGAAATACTATAAAATATTACCATCTGATAATCGTTTCATATTTTATTCTTATAATATTTTGTATTAGGCCTATTGTTTTGTTCATTTCTGCACTGACACCATGAAAGAAAGATCAACATTGATCTGCTTCATGATCTGACAGCAGTCTCTGTTTATCTGTTATTTCTCTCTATAATTTAAGCCTATAATGCATAATTCTAGCCAACATTTTTTTAATAGATTGATTAATTCAATAGATAAGATTTCTACAAAACTTTACAACTGAAATGAGGCAATGTATGATAAAGTTTTACCTCTCTGAGATATAAAATATATATCTACTGGAATTCATTGCCTAAGTGTAAAAACTGTAATAATCTTATTAAGCCAAACCAATCAACCAAATCCTATGCAAAATACACAAATCCTGTATATATTTTTTGCATTTTCCTCAAATGAATCAATAGGTGAAACAACTAATGAAAAAAAGGAAAAAAAGCTTATAACTTTATACACTCAAATAATTGGCAACATTGTGGCAAGGTAGGATGGTGTGCCTACTTATAAAATATGTACTCAATATTTACTTCCCCTCAAGTGGTTCTAAACCTTTATGAGTTTCTTTCTTCTGTTGAACACAAAAGAAGAAAATTTGAAGCACGCTGAAAACCTGTAATCGCTTTCCACAATAGGAAAAACAAATACCATGAAAGTCAATGGTTATAGGTTTTGAACATTTTTCAATGCATCTCGTTTTGTTTTTAACAGATGAAAGAATTTCATAAAGGTTTGAAGCAAGTAAAGGGTGAGTAAATGATGGTGGATCTTTCACATAACTAATCCTTTAACAGGGCAATCACATTATAGTTTATTTAAATCATACTAAACCTGACAACACAGTATCAACACAGCTTTAACCTGACAATATCCGGGAAAGGTAGAGAGGACATTCAGGAAATGATATAAATCCACATTTTGGCTGCATGAATTTGTATACATCATTAGATACCTTCAATCTCCACAAGAGGCTCTTGAGTGAAGTCCTGGAAGAATTTGTGGAAAAACTGACTGCAGGCAGCCAGAACAGCTTTGTGGGCTCTAAACTGATGGCCTGTTTTAAAAAATAAAAGACATCAGCACCACTGAATCTGCGTAACTCTTTAATAATTTGCCAAATTCAGCAAGCAACAGTTCTGCAGACTTAATGAATGCAAACATGAGACTTTTAACAATGACATTTAATTAGTAACCCAAAGGGAACACAATGACACTTTATTTTCTAAATAAAAAATGTAAAAGTGCATAATGAGTTGTATCGGCAACAAAGTTGTTCTCAACATTTTTGTTTTGTTTTCCATTTTAACTGTCCAAGTATTCTTGAAGCAGCATACATTTACTTGTGAATAAAACTGACTTTGAGAAGACTTCAAAATTTAAAGAGCAAATATCTTTCAATGCATATCTTCCAAATCAGTTCAAGCAGAAACATTTTTATTCCCCTCTGCCAATATTTTTTGTTCTTATTTTAATCATAAACCGATAACATTGCTATCTTAATTCATTAATTTTATTTGTCACCCAAAGTGAATGCACCTTGATTTAAAGTGTTTTGCATAGCATACAACATTGAATAGCATAGATTTCTATTTTGAATTAAGATAAATGTATTATTTTACACTGTGGATAAGGGCATTAAGACTTTTAGGACCCACAAACACAGAAAAGGATTGCATTAAAAGTCAGAGAGACTGAAACCTTACCATCCACAATGAGAGTGATGTCAGTAAACTGATCCAGCTGACGTTGCTCATTCAGTTTGTCAAGCATCACTTTATAATGGGCTGGAAACTCATGCCCATAGTCAACATCTCCATCAACAGACATGGTTCAGCCCTTTCCCTGCGCATGCAAGTACTATAAAACACAAGCACAATAAGAACACGCTGGAATAAGAAATATATCAAATTATAAAACATGTAATTTAAAAAAAAAACATATGGTTTCTTGATAACAAAGCAATTGCTCAGCAGTTCTAAATGCTACAATATACCCAAACCGCAATCTGTCAAAGCATTTGAACGCCAAAATATCTGTTAACAATCTTTCAATGACGCCCTTTACTCAGCACAGACAACACTTTGAGATAAATTCAGCACATACTTTGTAATGGCCCTTATGCCAACAGATCCACAGAGAAGCGGGCATATCTAAGCAGCATGCCGAATAAGCGCGCATTTCTGCGGGGAGCCAGACGGCCAGCTTTACATCCAGCAGGTTAAACAGCTGCAAAAGCCACGTACTTCAGCGACCATGAGAGAAATATGAAAACGCCAAAAGCAGCACCGTGCGCCGGCCAGCTTCATGTTATCCGCGCGCAGGGCCTGTGTCTGCTAACGCATTCGCCATTTGTTTTCGGGACCATTGTCGTTACGTCATCAAATCGCGCATTAAAATGCTCTTTTAATCAGACATATTCGTTTCGGCTAAATAATGAGTGTTGCCGGGCGGCTAACGCTCCGGAGGACTTACCCCGGGTGACGCTCGGATGTACAGTGCGGTTGTTTATTCGTGTTGGAGGCCTGAAGCGATCAATGTGCTGTTTTTCCTCCGCTCGTCGGAAAAGGGCGGTCGCTCATGCTCTGGCCTCGAATTCCCATAAACCCCCGCGGGAGAGGTTTATCGCGCGAGGCCATGCGCGAGGCTCAGAGACAGAAAACCTCGTAATATTTAGATATGCAAAAGCTAATAAATAAAGTTATATTTCATTTGCAGCGTGATTAAAATGTTAAAATCCTGATGTGTATACCTTTTTTTAGCTTATTCTTGAGCGTGATTAACATTTAAAATATCTAAAGCATAATTAAAACATCTATATATTTCAAGTGTATTTGTATAGCGCTTTTCACAAAAATTATTTTAAAGAAACTTTACAAAAGGTGCTCAATATTGCATTACAATCAAAATGAGAAAACTGAAGGTTAGTTACCATAAATTTATAATAACGTTAACTTATTAACTAGTAACTAATTACTATTTATTATCTACACCACATATGTCATATCATAGTTACTCTCTATATCATAATTATCTATCTATCTATCTATCTATCTATCTATCTATCTATCTATCTATCTATCTATCTATCTATCTATCTATCTATCTATCTATCTATCTATCTATCCGTCTGTCTGTCTGTCTGTCTGTCTGTCTGTCTGTCTGTCTGTCTGTCTGTCTGTAATCCATTATATATGGGTATCATTATATATAAATATACATCTATAAAGATAAATAACATTGCAAGTAATTTTACAAAACACTATTATTAGTATTACAATAATATTATATATATATATATGCCTCATACTAAAATCTAAATATCTTATAAGTTACCACAGATCCTGTTAATGATATATATGACAATATTTAATTTTTAATAGTTGACACATGTAAAGGACTGTATCTTTTTTACATTTTGAAAATCACTCACATGGTCAAGATGATCTGCTGCAGTACAAACCAAGCATCAGAATGGGGAAGAAAGGTGATTTAAGTGACTTTGAATGTGGCATAGTTGTTGGTTGTTGGTGCAAAAAACCACACCAGGTGCCACTCCTGTCAGCTAACAACAGGAATCTGAGGCTACAATTCGCACAGGCTCACTAAAATTGGACAATAGAAGATTGGAAAAACGTTGCCTGGTCTGATGAGTCTCGATTTCTGGTGGCAATTTTACAGGCCACGCAATGGATGAAAACACAATGAAGAGATATAGTACTATGCTCATTATCTGCATTACATGGTTTTTACAGTGATTAAACATCTTCAAGACATGACTTTTTTGTAAGAATTTTTTACAAAATGTAAACTAAAATGAAAGAAAAACAAAATTTTATGGATACCTCTTCATGTACAGGAGTAGAGTTGGCAGAGAAGCTGACTTGCTGTCAAACATCGTTTACTTCACTAAGTCAGTTCAATGGTGAAAGGATTGATCCAATAGGCCTATAGAAAGTTTGCGAAGCAATGTGAAGCAACTGAATCTTGAGAAGCAAATAGCAGCAACTGTGTGATGCTATCAATATGGACCAAAATCTATAAGGAAATTTCCAGTTCCTTGTTGAATCTATGCAATCTTGTTGAATCTAGTAAGGTGTACCTAATGAAGTGGAACACTTTTCAAAAATTGATTACAGGTCGAACATAATAAAAAAAAATTGCTAAATAAAAAAACAAATTGTAAACATTGTACTTTCAAGATTGCAACTTTTTAATTGATGCTGTTATTCGTGTTTCTGTCTGCATCCACATAATTTGCACTGACATAAATAATGAGAATTTATTAGGAGACAGATTCATCCCCACACGCTTCTGTTTTTTGATAAAAAACAAACATATCCTTATTTTTTATTCATAACGTCTTTTATTAATGTAAAATGCAAAGTTTACACAAACACTAGTATAATAATAAAGACTGTCATGAGCATTATTATACTGTATTATATAATATTAACATAAAATGCATATGTTAAACAGAAATATATAACAGACTGTCAAATTGCTTTATTTATGATAAATAATATTTTAATTAGGAATTGTCATGATGCAAGCATTAGTATGTAATTGTGATTATGTTATTCGAAACATTATAAGATAAGGATATCCGTTACTTAGTCAAAACCAGCATGAATTCATTTTCAAATTTTTAATTCCTAAAATTCAATAAAACATGAACATGGATTGTGTGAACATATCACAGCAATGTTTGTAGTTTCAGTAAATAAGCAGTTACAACATTATATGTTCATACTTATGACTATGAGGGTATATGAAACTTTACAACAAAATAGAATTCATAAGATTTCATGTACAATAATTTCTATCTCACACATGCATTTTTCAGAACTATGATTTAATGTGGGTAAAGGGTTTTTTCATGAGCTATTCTTCAAACAGCCTAATCAAATCATTTTATTTCAGTGATGAAAAATATACTGTGGCCTGGAAGTGCAAAACAACATTACAAAGGGTGAAACACTTTAGCTCGAGACAAATTTACATGTTGAAAAACATTCCATGCCACTTCCGGTATGTAGTACGTTCCCTTTCCGTAAGGAATATTTGTTTCGGGACTTGTAAAAGTGTTTTGCGTCTTGTTAATTTTTTTCCTAAAATGTAAATTTGTTTCGTCCTTGGTAAAATCGTTTTTCCTATGTAATTGGGTCTTATGATAGGTAAAAATGTTTTTCAAAATGTAAATTTGTAAATTTGTAAAAATTTGTAAAAATGTAAAGTGTTTCACACTTTGTAATGTTGTTTTGCACTTCCCGGCCACCGTAATAAACACATACATTTATACGATGTATTATTATTTAAGCATCTTCTAGTCTGCCTTGCCGACAGACAAAGCTCTCTACTGCCCTCGTGAGGCAAACCGATATAGCAAGCACTAATCTTTGAAACCCTAAGCAGTATAAAAAATAAACTGTAAAAGTAAACATGCAAAAACTGAATTAATTAAGATATCATATCTTATTATAACATGTCTTAATTTGGATCTTAAAATACAAACCAAACATCAACAGATTTGCATTTAAACTGAATACAATCATGCATTGCAGGTTTTGTCGTTAAACATAAGCTAACCTAAAAAAATTATGATTCACTGTAAACATATCCCTTAATTAACAGAGCCATGGATTCATGGATGTTTTCTGTTTATCTATGCTTTCAAACTATTATGGGACCTTGATCTGCTGAGAAACGTTTATGATGACTTTTACTCACATTTTTAGTGTTTAAAATAGGGTTGCACAATATTGGAAAATGAAATATTGCAATATTTTATTTTTCTTCAATAAATATTCACAAGATAGATAATAAAGCACTATTTTATGGTTTTCTAATGAGTCGAATAGTATTCAGTATGCTGAAACGATATATTGTGCAGCCCTAGTTTGAAACTGTACATTGTCTGGTTGTAAATTAGGGCACAAAAACCAGCTAATGAGCTGCCAGTACCTTTGCTGTATTTTTGGGAATTTATAGCTAATATTTCTCATTCAATATATTGTTTCAGACTTCTAAAGATGACAAAAAAGTCTAATAGTATTCAGCTACAGAAATTAATCACAATGAGACAATTTGTCCTAATTCTAGTCCAAATACCAACAAATTCTTAGATCAAGTAAAAAATATTGTTTTGTTTCCAACTTCATTAAAAATAAGTCAAAATTAAGAGTTTTTCCTTAAAACAAGCAAAATATCTGCCAGTGGGATAAGTAAAATGATATTTTGTTAATAAAATATAATACATTTTATGTCATTTGATTTAATAAATTCAAAATATTTTTGTTGATAAACTGGACTAGAAACAAAACAAAGATTATATTGTTTATTGTTGCATAAATCATATAAATTCTATAAAAATACAATAATTAAAAACAATTCTGTAGCTCCTGGTCAACTATTGACCAGCAAACTAATCGACTTAACATTGCATATCTTACGATGTGATTACTGCAGATACATTGGGCAACCCTAGTGAAACTGTACATCATCTGGTTGTAAATTAGGGCACGAAAATCAGCTAATGCGCTGAAAGTACCTTTTCTGTAGTTTTGGGGATTTATCTCTAATATTTCTCATTCAATATATTGTTTCAGACTTCTAAAAATGACAGAGAATGTCACTTTGTTAACGTGTAGAGTTAATATTTCAAGAAAAGCCGAAAACACCCTTGAATCACAAGCTACTGGCAACTGTTAAATAACAGATATTATTGTTCCACCTTCAGGAAAAAAAAAAAAAAACTTTAACAGATAAACAGAAATCGAACAGCATTTAATCTCCAATTGTTCCTGTAAACATTGATTTGAACAGTCTAACTGTCATATTCGGTACACACAGGGGCGGATTTTGTGATTTTGGGGCCCAAAGCAATTCCAGCCATGTGGCCAAAGTCCTGAAATACACCCTTTCTTCTTTTATTTAATTTTTATTTATATTGCAGTTTTTTTTATATATCACTCAATCATCTTTTTAACATATTAAATCAATGCAATCTCTACATTTTAAGTGATCACATTTCTTAAAATGAATTTACAAATAAAAAATAATAAATATATGTATTCTTATAAATTTGACTGCTGGACTGCTTCATGATGGATGTTTTATTTGGTAATATTATTATTATTATTATAACAATACATTATTATAATAATATTATAATTAATTGTATACTAAATAATATTTAATTACGTTAAAGAATTTTAAACATTCAATTACGTGTTATTGTATTTGTTTAACTCTTGATGTTATATATAGCTTATATATAGTATATATTTAGTAGATATATAGTATATATAGTATAAATTGATGTTATATATAGTTTATAGGTATAATTTATACTTCTAGATATTTATTTGGGGGCCCCCAGATTTCCTGGGGCTCTAAGCGGCCGCTTACCTTCCTTATTGGATAAATCCGCACCTGGGTACACATACGCAGCTGTTCTATGTCTTATCAAAATCTAATCAGCATATTACATGGTGGCAACTCAATGCATTTAGACGTGGTTAAGGCGTGATCTGCTAAAGTTCAAACAGATCATTAGAATGAGGAAGAAAGGTAAAAGTGACTTTGAACATAGCGTGGTTTTTGTTGTGAGAAGAGCTGGTATTTTATTTCTGGGAACGCAGATAACCACTTGTTTCAACAGAGGTCTGCAGAAGAGCATCTGTGAACACGCAGCATGCATTGCAAACCTTAAAAAAAAAGAGAGCACATTGGTGACAATCCTGTCAGATAACACAGGATTATTAAAAATAATTTGAAAAAGGTGCTCTATTTATCTTTATAACTCATACCTGTATCCTGCACTTGCTGCTATTGCACTGCTGGTTAGACCTAAACTGCATTTCGTTGCCTTGTACTTGTACATGTGTAATGACAATAAAGTTGAATCTAATCTAATCTAAAAATTTAGCCTTTAGGTTTTGTCAAGTTGAGCTTTATCATCATTCTGCTATATATGTGGACATAGAGTGGAATGAAATATATATTGTGTCTTGCAGGAATGGTGGTACATAAATAAACATAAACATAAATACGAACACAACACTGAACGTAAGAGCCATTTTAAACCTAACATATATCCTATAGCTGGATCGATAATTTAACTATACTACTAACTATACTGTATAGCCTTTTATAAATACTTAACTATACACATAACCTAAGGCAGACTTCAAGTACTATTACATAAGACAGAAAAATATTGTGCAAGAGGTATTTAAGGGTGAAGAAAACAAGTAATGCAACATGAATGTGTGGGGCATTCACAAGTAAACGTTGTTTTCCTTACTGAGTCCTTGTAAGATGAAGTTTAAAGGTTCAAGACACCCTGGAGTACTTTTTTGAAATTTGAACAGATTTGTGTATGTTGAGCATCAGTTAAAACAACGTTAGCACCTGTTAGCTTTAATTGTGGGAAGAGCTAGGTAATTTTGAGCATTTATCAGCTAATTTCATCTTTCTGGTTTAAAATCAGTGCTGTAGTGTGAATCTGCTAGTGGAGTGATGGCATGTCGGTTTCATTATTATTTATAGCGAAGTTTTCTTATCCTATGAGAAGACTGTGCTTCTTAAATAGTTCCGAGAGCACATGCCTTCCGAAGGTAAGGCAGAGCTGCCAAACTGTGAGACCCAGTGAACGGGTGACACCGCGTCCACACATAGCATGAGTCGTATGGGTTTGTTGCATGGTTTTCGCCGCGATGGTGTCAGGGCCGATACAGCAAAGCTGTTGGTCTGCAGCAAGCATTTTTGTAGAGAGAGCTGTATGAGATTTGGAGAATGGCGGACTTTGTCTTTAATCAGTTGAGTTTGTTACCATTCAGACACATCGCCTATATCTGTGCTGCTGTGTTCGTCTATGTTTAAAATCCTCCAGATTACCAGCATGGCTAATGGTTGAAATAGACAGGCCAAGAGACCTGCTGCACTGCTAGTGCTATCCACTTGTGTCTGCATTCAGACCTGGGGATTCAGGAAGAGAGAAATCCTCCTCATTTATAGTGTTTATATAAACACGATTACCTTTATAATGATAAAACAAATTGTGGTTAAGTGTATATGAAATTACGCATAACAATTGTAGCAGGGCATTAAATTACTTACTGTTTATTTCTTTGCATTTTAACTTTGTAAACTAAAAAATCATGGGTCTCCTTATGGTTTGTGTCTCATTTTGTGAGCCAACTGTCAACAGTTGTTCACTCCCCCCTGCCAGCCACGCCCATCTGAGAGAATTTTTGAAAGAAATTCTTAGACTTGAACCAAAAGAGGAAGTTTCATAGCCCTTTAAGTAAAGTGGCTAGTGCATAAGTGTTTCTACAGGTTTGTCAAACCCCACTCACCTGTGTGAAGCACTCTCAGAAATGCACAATGCTTTTCAAGAGATGTGGAGTGATTGTAAGAAAGTGTCTGGGGTAAATATGCAAACTGTTGTAAGTGTCTGTCAAAATGTCAGAAAGTTGAAAGAGTGTGTTTTCTACAGGTGGTTTGTCAAGCTCACTCACCTGTGTGAGGCACACTTAGAATTGCATAATGTTTTGAGGTTTTTGTGTGGTGTGGTGGGGGTTTCAGGAGCTGGGACTGTGGATAATATTTCAAAGGTAGGTAAGGTGATTGTAGTTGAGGGTTCTAACAGCTTGTGGAAAGAAACTGATGAGTATTGTGACATTCAGATGGTAGGGTTAGATTTTAACGCATTTAACATGAAACAATGGTTCCATTCTATCCTCTACTAACAGTACAGACGGGTGGTGGAATGATTGTGAAAGATATTTTCTTGACACGCTTTGGATGCCAATCATTTGAGCATTGTTGTTGATCATGTCCATCCCTTTATGACCACTATCATGGATGGTGCATAATTCTAGCTGGATAATATGATGTCACAAATATCCAATCTTCTCAGCCTGGTTTTTGAAGATGAGAGTGAGTTCGCTAAACTCAAATGACCTCCATAGTCACCAGATCTTTCATCAGACCTCTGAGATGTGCTGAACCTGGAGATTCCAACCATGGATGTGCAGTCGTTAAATCTACAGCAACCTATACATGATGTTGTCATGTCAATATAGACTAAATCTCTGAGGAACATTTTAGCACCTTCTTAAATTTACACCAAAGCAGCTGAACTAGCTGAGCTTAGTTTATTGTTTTTAAGGACATACATTACATTATAAGATTCATTTTATTTCATTGAGTTATTTCATAATACTTTAAAGTTAACCATTAGCTTGCAGTAATCAGTAATGGGTGTTAACTGTATCTAAAGTACATCTCTAGGAGGTCAAAACGTCCTCCAGGTCATGAGACTTGATTATGTAAATTAACTAATTGATAAATCAGAAAACAACTCAGATACAAGGACACAGACAATGTGATGTTTTTTTTTGGAATGTTTATGTAAGTTTTCAACACTGTGTCCAAGGCCAATATGTTTTATCTATCATTGTTCCGTCTTACAGAAATGTAAAAACAGGGTGTTTATGAAAGTTCAGCACAGAGACAGGAAGCTTCAAAGTTTGATCTCAGCAGGAAAAAAGTGCTGACTCTGAAACAGCTGTGCACTGCTGCACAAACAAAATATAAAGGACGTTAAAAGGAGCATGCAAATACATGCACATTAATCAATGATTTATTAAAAGTTAATGCTTTAATAACCACGTACACAGCCCTTTCATACTTAATTGCTTGTAATTTCTTTTCAATGTTGCACCCTAACCCCCCCCCCCCCCCCCCTTTTCAGTTCTCTGGGGAAACAGAAGTCTGGAATGCAGTGAAATTTAACCGTTTGCTGCCTGGGGACCTTTGGTAAAAACAAAACTATATTTTGCTGTTAATTATTACTTTTCCATATAAAAGACACAGACAAAGAAATTAAAAAGGTGGAAAATTAAATACAAGTTAAATAAAATAAAATAAAAGCAGACTTTGGCAGCGATACATAACTAATCCACTTAAACTTTCAGCTTTTTTCCAGCTCAAAGCTTTAACTTTTCCATTTAAAACACATTACGGAAGTTACTGATATATGCTGATGCGTGTAACTTCTGTGTTGAATACGTGAGTTATTAAAGTTTTCGAAACAAGGACAGAGGGACCTTTGCCCCGCTTTTAGTCAGGAAAAACAAGAGGAGTATAAATAGGAGGAGCCATGTGAGAGGAGAGTTGTTTTTGTCAAGAACCAGCTCTGAAAGTATCGCTGAAGACCCTCAAAGAAAACAAGTAAGTGTACTTTACAGCTATGACACATTGGTAAAACATCAGTAAAACACATTCATTAATAACTACCTAGCACATCACTTGCATATTACCTAAATATTGCTAATAATGTGCATATTAGAACAGTTTTTCTGCATGATCATATTCTAAATCCTTTAATTACAACAACTATTACCTTTTCCCAGTAAACAGTAATTATAGTAAGCAGTACATGTAGAACTTTAAGTTAATAGTGAAGTTGTGCTCCCAATCTTAAGTGTTTTATTTTTCTTGTTTTCAGATTTATTGTAAGATCATCTAGTTATGCTTTATTAAAATATATAGTTTTCTGTTTCGATGCTTGATGTTTTAAAATGCTTCTGTGTGGGTGTTAATGCATTATCTATAATCATATGTACTATAGTTAGGTAATTACGTAGGTTTGAATGCATTATCTGCAGCAGTGTGGCTCTGATAACTCCTGTTGTAAATTTACATTACCTGGGTGGACTATGGATCTTGACCCAGTCTCGCTTTCATTGATTTTGATAAGCACATTTGGGTTAATTACCATAATTACAGGTATTTATTAGTCTAACAGTCATGTACATGAACGTTATATCGCTAATATAGAAAGGATACGATTAGATAAACAAACGATTATAGTGCACAGCTGCATATCTATTTTATAATTATATAAGTTATTCTATATCAGTTTAATTTAAGAAAATATGAAATACAAATGTTATTAAAATAAAAAAATATTTTCTGTAAAATTTTTATTTTTTTTAAAATATTTCCTAAGTGCTGTTTAAAAAAGAGAAGATTATTTCAAACCATATTTAAGCATAATAGTTTAATTTCTAATAGCCAATTTCTTTTGTCTTTGTCATAAAGACAGTATATAATATTTTTCTAGTTGTGCTGTAAGATACCAGAATTCAGCTTAAAGTGCAATTTTAAAGGCTTAATGTTACTAGGTTACTAGGAACGTTACATTAATTAGGCATCGCAAGTCACTTGAAAACAGTGTTTTTTTCATTATATATCATATCATTAAAAAAAAAATTAAGGGGGCTAATAAATTTGACCTTAATATTTGTTTTAAAATTGTAAAAAATAGTATAGGAAATATTGTCCTTACTCCATTAAACATCACTTGGGAAATGTTTGGAGGAAAAAAAAAGAGAAAAACTTACAGGAGCACAGTTCCACACAATTTATTCACGTTGTCCCAACACAAATCAATTAAGTTAACTTAGCAGATTTAACAAATTTATGTGGATTGAACATAAACAAATTAAGTTGTCCCAATGACATCTCAAGAATTGTGTTGTTTCAGCTCATTTTAAATAGTAAAGCCCAAGACAATTTTTTTGAGTAAGGGCTTATAATTTCTTTAAAAAAAACTTAAGGGAGCTTATAATTTTGACCTTAATATTTGTTGAAAAAATTGTAACTAAGACTTTCTTCAGAATAAAAAAAAATATTATAGGAAATACTGTGAAAAAATAAAATGATAAATGGCAATAAAAATGTAAATCAGTCATTAAATATGCTAATTAATATATCTAAAACATGACAATAAGAAACATTACATAATTCATTCATTCATTTTCTTTTCAGCTTAGTCCTTTTATTAATCTGGGGTCGCCACAGCGGAATCAACCGCCAACTTATCCAGCATATGTTTTACGTAGCGGATGCCCTTCCAGCTGCAACCCATCACTGGGAAACATCCATACACACTCATTCACACACATGGACAATTTAGCTCAACCAATTCACCTGTACCGCATGTCTTTGGACTTGTGTGAAACCGGAGCACCCGGAAGAATCCCACGCGAACACAGGGAGAACATGCAAACTCCACACAGAAACGCCAACTGACCCAGCCGAGGCTCAAACCAGCGACCTTCCCAACGTGCTACCCACTGCGCCACCACCTGTCTGCGCCTGTCTGCTCTGAAAAAAATTAAATAATGTTGTTTTTTGAGGTCTAAACAGTTGATCTTGTGTTTAGGTTAGTAGGTCCGTTGTTTGGAGTCATGTGGAAGGCACTCAGCCTTACCTTGGCTCTCTGCCTGCTGGTGGGCTGCAGTGCAGAGAGCGAAACAGAAGGAGCCCGCTGTAAACTTCCTCCCGAGTGGAAGGTTGGGGATGTGGAGCCCATGAAGAACGCTCTTGGACAAGTGACAGTAGTGGCTTACCTCCAGGCCAGCTGATTGTTCTGTCTGGAGCAAGCATCAAAAGTCAGTGCAGACATTTAATTGATATTCAAACTTTAATAAGGTTCAAACCCTACATTCTTAAACTCTCTGTACCGTTTACACAAGGCGTATTGATCTAATCTCGCTTGTTGAATGTTCTTCTTCAAGGCTTAATGACTTGCTCCTGAAGCTGGAGAACCAGGGTTATCCAAATATAGCCTACATGGTGGTAAACAACCGTGAGGAAAGGTCCCAGCGGTTGCACCACCTGCTTCAAGAAAGGCTGTTGAACATCACCCTCTATGCCCAAGATCTCAGCCAGCCGGACGTCTGGCAGGCAGTAAATGCTGAGAAGGATGACATTTTGGTCTATGACAGGTTTGGCTTATCCAGTTGAATTCACCCAACATGAATGTATAACTTTATCAATATGCCACTAAATATCTTTGTCTACCAGGTGTGGCCGACTCACTTACCATCTTCACTTCCCTACACCATCCTGAGCCACCCACATGTGGAGGAGGCTATAAAACATACCTACTGTGATCGTATTTGTGGAGAGTGCAGCCTGGAGGTAACCATCACCTATATGTAATGTTAAAAGCTAACGGTTGTTTTTGTGATGCTCCACATATTAGCGGTTTATTTTTTAAAAAATATATTCAAGTATTAAATGTTTTAATTACTGTGGTGCATAAAAAATAATATCAAAACATTTTAATTTCACAAAAGAGATATTGCAGTGTTTTAACCTAAACTAAGAATTTAAGCTGCTTTGTAGAAGCTATATGAAATAATAATGCGATTAGTTTCATTTACTCACTGGTGGTACTCACTATTAGGTAGCTGTCAAGACCGCAAAAGCACAAAGGTACAATAAAAGAATATAATTTGCGAATTATCTGATGCACACGAGAACGTCTTCTCGTTTGCGCATGCGCAGGTCATTGAGTACACTCCACACCATATAAGGAAAAGAAGGCGGTAAGGAAGTGGCTCGTTTGAGATGAGGTTGAGTTCCAGTCAATAATGTCACGTTGACCACACGATGTCGCCATGCTACAACAAGACTATTTTGTGTCAATCATTTCAACACAGAATAAACTTAATTAAAGATAACAAAAAGCAAACAATTAATGTATCATTATAAAAAAGTTCATAGTTGAACGAAGGAGGAATTTGTTGAATATAATACACACTATAACAATACAGAAAATATATAGTGAGGTGAGAAAAAAGAGATGGAAGGATGAGGGAAATCAATCTCACACTGGTTGCCTGATCCTCAACTGGCTGAAATATCCCCACTCGGGGTTGTGACAGCATTGGAGAATCTTTCATTCCCCCATCTCCTAATGATGGCCAACGTGTTCCCTCACTCTCCCTGCTCCATCATGCCAGACAGCAACTGGCTTCAGCCTCTGACTGACCTGAGGTGACCCCTCAGCCCCCTTTGAGCCTTAATTTGCTCCATACTACATACTAACCTCCAACCAGAGTAGTCCAAGTCTCCAACTAAGCATGTAACTGCCACAGCTGTCCCCAGTGCTTCTACGGAGTTCATGCTGGTGGTAAGAATGCAACCAGAAAAAATGGTCTCAGGGAAATTAGTTCTTGAGGAACCAGGCTTACTGATTAGTTTTATGAGTTCTACCTAGTGTGAAACCCACTCTGGTGTGTCACAGCACTTAGAAAAGTTTAAGAAATAATTTATTATTATTTTTTATATAACAAAAAGGCACAGACAACGAAACATTCTGAAAGTGCATGCTGTACTTTCAAACGTTCAATTTTTGGTCGTCTTATTACAGAGTTCAGCGCAACTTGAAGACTGTAAGAAAGCCACGGAAGAAGTGAATAAACCAGTTGAGGAAGAACCTCGTCAAGATCATGGTCATCATGGACATGGTCATCACGAGCATCAAGGAGAGGCAGAGAGGCACAGACATGGCCACCATCATCCCCACCACCACCATCACCACCAAGGCCAACAACAGGTTGATGTGGACCAGCAGGTCCTGTCCCAGGTTGACTTTGGTCAGGTGGCTGTTGAACCACCAATGATGAAACGGCCTTGAGCGAAGCACAGCAGGTGAAAAGTGCAGTACAGCTGACAGCAGGGGGCAGATTCCCCTGTGGCCAGCTGATGCTGACACTGACGACAGCTCTTCGACGGAGAGGGCAATGGGCGCGTGGCAGGTCTCTGACACTGTGAGGAGCCTCTTCCGGCCTCCTGACCCTGACAGGGCCTGAAGGAGCAGGACAACCACATCAAGGAGACCTGACAGTGACGTCCCGCCCCTCCGGCCGAATGAGAGCAGTCGCAACCAACCTGAGTCTGACCAGCAGGGGACGCCACTTGAGGGTGACGAAAGAAGTAAACAGGGAGCGATCAATGATATCAGCATGTAAACATCATGTCACTGCTGGGTAACACTCAAGGTGAAACTTACCAACTAGTATTTACACCTCAGCGTGAGGCAGCACTGGACTTTAGCATCCCGATTTGCAAATTAGTTCTTGTTTAAAGCAAAATAATCAATTCAGGAACATCAAAATAAAACAGTTGTCAATTTGACAATTACAAAGAAACGGCAAGTAACACATTGGATACATTTATAAGTAATGTCTTGTAAAACATACACATAATTTCTCCAAAATAATCATTAATTTGATATTTTATCTGGTTAAATCTGACTTTAACTGGTCCAGTGTCTGCATTTTTACCTGAGAGTGTGTTCGGTTCATCATGTTAGTGTCTTTTCACCTCTAAACGCTTTATGTGGTCTTTATGAAGGCAGGTGCAGAAACTATGCACTAGTGGTGCCTGTCTGATGTTTGGCCATACAGAGCAGAGGGCAAAGGTCATGTAACATCCTGTAACCCTTGCTATACACAATCAAAATTATGATGTATTAAAATCTTTTTTTTTTTTAAGTTCTAGTTTTCAGAAAGATGTTTTTATTGTGTGGAGAAGCAGTAGAAGTGGTTAAGTAGGTGGAAAGTTTCTTTTTTTTAAAAGACCAAACACTTTTTAATCACTTTATTGGGATCAGTTTCTGTTTTTTACTAGTTACTAGTATGTCTGTTGTTTTTGGTATGTCTTACTTGGCATTACAATAAAAACAATGTTAATGGATTATAGGGAAATGCAACAAAACCTGTATCTTGTACTACATATTTTTTTAGAGATTGAGTCTGAATCCAAGGGAGTAACGGGAAGATGGGGTTTGTTGTTTTTGTTTTATGATAGACGGTTTGAAACATTTTTATACTTAATGAAGGTTTTTCTGGTAAAATCTTGTATCACCAGGAAGACCCGAGAAACTGTATGGAATGTTTGCTGTGGTATAAATGAATGTGAATCGTATGTGAATTGAAAGATGGAAAATATGTTACTCAGATAAACTCAATTAAAGTAAAAAAATAAAAATAAAAAAAGTAACAAATTTGTACTTGGATTTGTATCTCACATATGTGGATCATATACCGGAAATTTTTATTAATAAAAATGTAAAATAATATTAAAATAATTATACTGAATGAATTTAACCATTTTAATTAGATTCATTCACTTAATGTTATGGTGATTTATTATTATATTTAACAAATATTATATATATATATATATACACACACACACACACACACACACATTTTAGATACATTTTCTTTGTTAGGGTATTTGATATCAATTAAGTTAAAACATAAATAATGAGTTTGTACATTTTATTTTAATTGATTGTCTATCAGGGTATCCGCAGAGTCTTAAGAAGTTTTAAAATGTCTTAAATTCCAAAAGTACAATTTTTGCCCTAAAAAGTCTTAAATTCACAGAAATATTATCTTGTAGGTCTTAAATCATTTTAAACATGTTTCAATTTTCCTTTGCTAATCCGTTCCCTGGTACTGGGTTGCGGCTTGAAGGGCATCTCCTGCATAAAACATATGCCAGGGTAGTTGGCGATTCATTCCGCTGTGGCAACCCCTGATAAATCATGGACTAAGCTGAAGGAAAGTGAATGAATGAAAAGCTACTCAATCGATCCAACACACACATCCAATCACCAACAATACATCTCAATAAAACTCAATAAAATAAAAGTCAATACAATAAGTCTGTTGTGCATGCATTTAGTTTTTTAACAGTTTTGTATACAGCTAGGGTCTGCTTGTTTTGACAGATATTCAAATATAAGAAATATCAAATAACTAACTAATAAAATTAATTAACAAATTAATTATAAAATAACTAACTAACTAGAATTAATTGTTTGATTGGGCAAAGTAAATATTTTCTGCTTGGCCATTTAAAAAATCCTTTGCTTTTAGTTCTATGTAAGTCTGAATTTTCCTTCTTCATGGTCTTAAAAAGCTCAATTTGACTTGGTGAAACATGCAGAAACCCTGTCTATAAATCTGTTAATTCATTCATTCATTCATTTTCTTTTCGGTCTAGTCCTTATATTTATCTGGGGTCGCCACAGCGAAATGAACCACCAACTTATCCAGCATATGTTTTACGCAGTGGATGCCCTTCCAGCTGCAACCCATCACTGGGAAATCTGTTAAATTTATAATTCATAAAATAATTTGTTTTATTACATATTTAAGAAATTAAATTACTTGTTAATTATCTAATTACTAATTACATAAATAAATCATGAAAACCTCAAATTTCAGGTTCTAAATTAATCGATTCAGACTTATTTAAATGCATCGTTCTGTAACTGACCGACAGATGGAGCGCGCGCTCTGATTTCCCTTTCGTCCACGTTGCTCGCTTTCCCTTTGAGAGCCTCTACAGCATTTTTCTCCCAGACCTGGAATCATTCGCTGTCTGCAGTTTTTCCTTTTAGGTCCAGAGGTGTCTCTGCCCACGAACTCCAGCTCTGTCTCCTGGCAGAAAACGTAGGTAGAGAGAGAGAAAGAGGAGGAGAGATTTTTTTCACAGAGAACAAATAGTTTTCATAGCATTACTTGCAGTATTAATAGAAAAACAGCATGAGCCTCAGTTGAAGACAAGAAGTTTCTATGTGGGAGCTTTTATATTAATCTAAATCAACACAACAAAATGTATAATGCCTGTAGTTTTGACATAATATCCATTCAGTTTTTATCAACACCTAGGAAAAAGGATAGATGTGTGTGGATACAATGGCTTGAAAATATCTTTACCATTGTTTCAATATAGCACTGCAATAAATACGTTTTTTTGACGCATTTTCCCAGGTAGAAACGACTAAACATTGTTTAGATGTGGTTACTTGATTACTTGAGATTTATTTCATGAAGACATTTGAGCCCTGTTTAAAAAAAAAGAAAGAAGTATCAAGTGTTTATAGTTGTACTTAAAATGTATGACAGTCAGAAAAAAATATGAAAGGCTAAGTTCAAAAATTAAAAAACAAGGTTATTTTTCTGACCTCACAGGCAGATTTGTTCTTGTTTTAAGCGTAGCCTTCTTAGTTTTCCAGGAAACATGACTTTAGGCTGTGATTTACGCCAATTTTCTGTTGAAAACAAAAATAGCTAAATGTGGCATAAAGGAAACTGCTTTAAAAAGATAGTTCACCCAAAACTAGACATTTTGTCTTTGTTTACCCTTTACTTGTTACAACTCTTTATGAGTTTCTTTCCTCAGTTAACAGAAAACAGAAAATCTATATTCAAGAAATCTGGAAACATATGACCATTGACTTCCATAGTGGAAGGTGAGTACATCTTAATTTTTAGGTGAACTATCCCTTTAAACTGGTTATATTTCTAGTTTAAGCTGGTCTCGCAACAGTCCGAGCAGCTAAAGGAATTACTACGATATTTACATATTTTAATGAGAAACAAGTCTAAACACTGAGGAAAGGTGTCATTTTGTGTTATTATTTAACAAAAGCATACTTTATACTTCATGTGGTTGTGCTCTTAAAGTATTGTTTACCCAGAAATGAAACTTTTCTCACTGTTGGGAAGATTGTGGCCCTGGACTGCACTCCTCAACATGAGACCACACCCTCTCCAATCCTGTTCATTCCCCTATTAGTCTCAAGCTCCACTAACCAATCAGCTCCATCTTGCTGCCTATATTAACTGCGCCCGTGCCCATATTTGCCCTTTTCTCCTGTGTGTGGTAATGATGTGCAGCAGACTGAGCTTGTTCCTTATGTACAGTTGAAGTAAGAATTATTAGCCCCCCTTTGAATTAAAAAATTTTTTTTTGAATATTTCCTAAATGATGTTTAACAGAGCAAGGACATTTTCACAGTATGTCTGATAATATTTTTTCTTCTATTTTTTCTTTTGTTTTGTTTTTTTGTTGTCTAGAATAAAAGCAGTTTTCAATTTTTTAAAAACATTTTAAGGTCAATATTATTAGCCCCTTTAAGCTTTTTTTTCCCGATAGTCTCCAGAACAAACCATCATTATACAATAACTTGCTTAATTACCCTATCCTGCCTAGTTAACCCAATTAACCTAGTTAAGCCTTTAAATGTCACTTTAAGCTGTATAGAAGTGTCTTGAAAAATATCTAGTCAAATATTATTTACTGTCATCATGGCAAAGGTAAAATAAATCAGTTATTAGAAATGAGTTATTAAAACTATTATGTTTAGAAATGTGTTGGAAAAAATCTCCCTTTCACTCACTATGTACCCTGTCTTGAGTGCTTACATACCTTTAGAGCAGGGGTGTCCAAACTCGGTCCTGGAGGGCCGGTGTCCTGCAGATTTTAGCTCCAACTTGCCTCAACACACCTGCACGGATGTTTCTAGAAAGCCTAGTAAGTGCTTGATTAGCTAGCCCAGGTGTGTCTGATTGGGGTTGGAACTAAACTTTGCAGGACACCGGCCCTCCAGGACCGAGCTTGGACATGCCTGCTTTAGAGTGTCCTTTTTCTGTTGAACACTAAAGAAGATATTTTGAAAAATGTCCTGTAACCATGGACTTCCATATAATAAATGAATACACAGTCAATAGTTACACAGCATCATTGAAAATAACTTCTTTTGTCTTAAACAGCAGAGAGAAACTCAAACAGGTTTGGATCAAGTGGAGATTGAGCAAATAATGTAATGTAATGTGTATTTTTTGCAATTTTCATTCCCTTCCCCCTGATATTGCTCTTATCGTTCTGGCGTAGATTCTACTATTTTTCCTTTTTGTAATGATTAAAAAAATGTCTATTAACTTTTCAACAAAACTCATATTCAGATTTTAATTTATCGGCTTTAAAAAAAGAAATGATTATCTTTATCAGTCCAAATTTTGATTTGAACAATGCTGTTGTGTTTGGGTGGCTATCTAGATAGGTGCCAAACTCGATTCCTGGAGGGCCGCAGCTCTGCACAGTTTTGTTCCAACTCTAATAAACAGAGGTGATTAACTAATTAAGTGCTTCAGGCTTGTTTTAAACCTCCAGGTAAGCATATTGAAGCAGGGTTGGAACTAAACTGTGCAGGGCTGTGGCCCTCCAGGAACTGAGTTTGACACCCCTGATCTAGATAATTTCTCAAAAATACATTGTACTATAATAGGTATGTCCAACGCAATCTCTTTTAGCAAGCTCTTTTATGCCCTTCAACGCAAACTTTTTGATTTAGTGGCTAACTCGTATGAATTCAAACAATCTTATTCGTACAATTTAGTAGGATTTGCTCATCGCCCAATGATGTTTGGGGTTAGGTGCCACGCCTCCTTTTTAAAATCGTACATTTTCATATTACTGAATTCGTACGAATTAGCCACTTAACTGACAAAACGTAAAATACTTATGTTTCCTCGTGAGATCAGGCTGTTATGTCACTGCGCAGGAAACATATCCCACACCAGGTCAGAACTCAGGATCAGAGTTTGAAAACAAAATCAATTGTTCACTGTATTTGATTTTTGTAATCAGGCTCTGGAAAATCCATATCAAGATTGAAATTTATATCGGCCGATATATCAGTTATCCAGGGTTGCCACTTGAAGCCAAATATAAAATTCCTTTACTTTCACTGACTTAAAAGCTGAGTTTCCATGACCTGTAATTAATGGAAAAATAGACCGTTGTTGTGCTTTTCATAATTTAAAATGGTTTTAGCTTTAAGTGCAAGGATTAAAGTAAAAAAAAAAAAAGTTATCGCCATATACAAGTTTAAATAATTTAGAAAATTACATTGCAATCTTAAAGACATAAAGATAAAACATTAATTTATTATTGAAATATTTAATGGAAAGATGTGTAGCAGTTTATTAACAAATAAAAAAAACACCCCAATTCAGCCCAAACAACGTTTAAAAAACCAAATCATAAAATAGCTTAAATATCTTCTTAATACAAATGTTTGATCCTTGAATACTGAGTACCGAGTGAAAGAAATAATCTGCGGTAGCGGACGGTCTGCGGTTAATCATTTTTTTTTTTTTTTTTTTTTTTTACGACAACAGACGCACCAACCGATCAATAAACAAAATAGCTATTATAAACAATAAATTGTATCTTAATTTTAATGTATGTTTTGTAGTTATCTACAAAATAAACAAGAATAGCCTAAATATTAGAGGTGAAATTAAGTGCGTCCAGGGCCAAAAAAACCCCCCAAACAAACAAAACCACAACCACAGATTGTCAGATTTTGTCAATAAATAAATCTTGGCTACTTTTGTTATATAATTAGTGTTTTTTTAATTGATTAATTAATTAATTAATTTATTTATTTGTGAAATAGGCATAGGTTAAAATTTAAAGTCATTGTCTATAGCAGCAACCAATAACATAACATCGTAATTTTACCTGCAGTGCTTATGCAAGTTGTTGATCTGCTCCAAATTCACACACATATGCTATATTTCATTTATAACAGCAAACTTGACATCACAGGCAGATCATCTTTAAAACCAAATTGCAAAAAGGCATGATTTATAGGAATTTGAAAGTCACATCATGGATGCGCAGCCGACAAATCTGCAGCAACTGCGTGATGCTATCATGTCAATATGGACCAAAATCTCTGAGAAATATTTCCAGTGCCTTGATGAATCTGTGCAAAAGGGAAATTTAAAGCAAAGGGCATTTTAAAGACCTCTTGACTTGCTTGCAATTAACCTGACCTATCTGTGTCATTATTTTGAAATCAGTGAGTACAGTCTAGGTTGCACGGACAAGCAATAATTGAACCCTGAATTGTTTGCAGCACAAGATCAAGAATCACGATCCCTCATTTGACAACCCTTGAGATGCCATGAAAACGCCAACTCCTTCAGACCTCCCGTTCAAAGCACACACCGCTAAAGGTCAACAAGCAAGCGCAGGCATTAAACGGCCAGGGTGGGTGGCTCTGATAGGCCTAATTGGCTTGAAGATCCAGCGCAGGGGAGCAGAGGCTCATGGGCAATTACTTACAATGTCCTGCAAAGCGGACTGTGCGAGTGGACTACATAGATTCAATCAGCCTCATGCAGAGTTGCTAAGTGCGCACCACTCGCCAAATTGCCTGATCTGCTTTGGCCATCCGCCGGGGTCCTGCTGATTCTGGATCCACTTAGCAGAGACCGGAGCGTTTCTATCTGCTGCTCGCTGGACGCCTGCTCTTCCCAGTACATTAAGACTGCGGTGGTGTTGACCCGGCCTTCGTAATGCATCAGGCCTTCTCCGCAGCATGGCTGTCGGTGATGTAGTTAAGCAAGTCTGTCATACGCTTCACTCTAACATCACACTAATGGACCCCTTGCGTTGTAGGTTACAGTTTGTTCTTGTTTTCCATTCCAACCCTGAGAGATGAGGCTGAAGACAACTTCCTGTTGTGCTGTGAACTGGAGATTATTATGCCTAAGTAAGACGACGCTTATGATAAATGAATCATGTCCTTTAACAGCGTGGCTGAGTAATAGTATTATTTATTATAGTGATTAGATATTTTAATACAAAAGTATATAGTACTCACCGGCCACTTTATTAGGTACACTTGTCCAACTGCTTGTTAATGCAAATTTCTAATCACCCAATCACATAGCAGTAAATAAATGCATTTAGGCATGCAGGCATGGTCAAGACGATCAGCTGCTGTTCAAACGGAGCATCAGAATGAGGAAGAAAGGTGATTTAAGTGACTTTGAACGAGGCATGGTTGTTGGTGCCAGACGGGCTGGTCTGAGTATTTCAGAAACTGCTGATCTACTTTGATTTTCACACACAAGCATCGCTAGGGTTTACAGAGAATGGTCTGAAAAAGATAAAATATACAGTGAGTGGCAGTTCTGTGGGTGCAAATACCTTGTTGGTGGCAGAGGTCAGAGGAGAATGGCCAGACTGGTTCCAGCTGATAGAAAGGCAACAGTAACTCAAATAACCACTCGTTACAACTGAGGTATGCAGAAGAGTATCTCTGAATGCACAACACGTTCAACCTTGAGGCGGATGGGCTACAACAACAGAAGACCACACCGGATGCCACTTTTGTCAGCTAAGAACAGGAAAATGAGGCTGCAATTCGCATAGGCTCTCCAAAACTGGACAATAGAAAACTAGAAAAACGTTGCCTGGTCTGATGATTCTCCATTTCTGCCGCGACATTCGGATCTTATGGTCAGAATTTGGCATCAACAACATGAAAGTTCAGGCTGGTGATGGTGGTGGTGTAATGGTGTGGGGGATATTTTCTTGGCACACTTTGGGACCATTAGTACCAATTGAGCATAGTGTCAACATCACTGCCTACCTGAGTATTGTTACTGACCATGTCCATCACATTATGACCACAGTGTACCCATCTTCTAATGACCTCTTCCAACAGGATATCGCACCATGTCATAGAGCGCGAATCATCTTAGACTAGTTTCCTGGACATGACAATGAGTTCACTGTACTCAGATGACCTTGACAGTTACCAGATCTCAATCCAACAGAGCACATTTGGGATGTAGTGGAATGGGAGATTCGCATCATGAATGTGCAGCTGCCAAATCTGCAGCAAATGTGTGATGTTGTCATATCAATATGGACTAAAATCTCAGAGGAATATTTCAAGTACCTTGTTGAATCTATGCCACAAAGGATAAAGGCAGTTCTGAAGGCAAAAGGGGGTCCAACCCAGTACTAGTTACTACAAGATGTACCTAATAAAGTGGCCAGTGAGTGTATCACTGTAAAAAAAATAGCGGTAACACTATTGCACGTAACATTTTTAAGTAGTTTTCAAGACTTGAACCACTTGAATGAATCATGTGAAAATTACTAAATTTTTTGGCTGATAGATGATGATTTAATATTATTAGTGGAATGTGCTTTTATAATTTAAGCAAATTAACCACCTTTTACTCAAATTTATTAATGAAAATTACTCATTCATAAAATGTAAAATATATTATTTATAATGAAATACATACACAGTGCATTTTTGCTAAATATAATTTTATTACAAGTTCCACTGAAAACAAAATGGAACATACACTTTGTAAAACAAATCTATTTAAAATTTACAGCACTGTTAAGCTCTGAAAAAGTTTTTAATCCATGTCATAGAAAAAATTTTCTGTCAACTTTCTGGAATAGTCACATTTTAGACAAAATCTGACAGAATTTTTGTATTGCATGACATACAAAACCAGTATAAAAGCTGGATCTCAAAATATTAGCAACACAATCAATCAATCAATCAATGCAGTGAAATTTCCCAAAAGGTTGTAGCAGTGAATTTGTGTCAGAAACTTAATATAAGTTTGTTTTTGGGTGATTTGGGGAATACTTGTATAAATCCAGTTCAGTTTTTCTAGATTTTCCAAGCCAGCCATGACTCGCTCATCCTCCAAGACAATGCAGAAGTCCTCATGGTTGGTCATCCCTCTGGCAGACAGCAATTCTCTGTACATTCCCACACTGTAAAATAAACATTAAGTTTATTATTATTATGAAATTATGCAATTGTAAATTTCAAATGTTTAAGGTTTACTGAAACACTTTAAGGAAATACATTAAGAAATAAACCATTTCTTTGTATCTCTGAGAACAGTAATTCATAAATATAAAATGCAGTTTTTTGAAAACTATAAATATCTAAAACGGTTTAAGACACTTACATTGCACTCCTGGATGAGCTCTTCCTCTCTTTCATACAAATAGACCAGCAACAGAGGATGACATCTCTCGTCTTATCCCTGATGTAATGTGAGGTCTGATAAAACAAAAGTGCTGAATCTAGTAATATTGCCTAATAATAATAATAATAATAAAACACTATAATACAGAAATAACATTATAAAAATACCTGCTGTTTGGCACCCATTCTCTTGATCAAAATCTGCCTGAGTAAACCGCTCCTCTTTTGTGGAAAAATACTGTGAACATTTTCTTCTTTAATCTGAAAAATTTACCAAAGAAATATTAGTATTTGTTCACAGTATTATATTTAAACACAGTTAATTACCTTACATCATCAATGCTGTAAAAGTAACCTTAATGAAAAAGCACTAGCTGTGCATAAACCCCATTGACTAACTATAGCTAACTAGCTTAGCTTAGGCTAACCATTTAACAAGCTCACTCTTGTTTGTCCACCCCACTTAAATGTTGCCTGATGACTGCTGTTAAATATCACAATGCAAATAATTTGTTCAATTCCAATATATAGTTCAGAATAAACACAGAAGCAAATCAATTTAAAATATGGTTGGGTGGTTAAAAATACCCATGTATCCATATATACATTGTACGGCAAAGACTAAGCTCCTGAACAAGCTTGAGCAGCATGTGTTTTTCCTGAAAGAGCTTATTTAAGACAATACAAATGATAAACTGTTAATGCTTACCTCTTAGCATGCTCGCTGTTGATCTGCTCCTTTAAAATGTCTCTGATCACTGCTGTTGTTGAGATTTAAATGCAAACATCTCAATCAAATCCGCATAATTGAGTGAATTGTTTAAAAATAAACATGAAGCCATCTTTCCTCAACATTATTAGCTTAATTGGTTTGTCAAATTAAGCCTAATTATTACACTGGTTTGCTTAAAAAAGAAGTGAAATTCATATCTTGATTTTATTAGCAAAATCTTCTCATTATTTTATACTAAATCCAGAATATCAATTTTTAAAAGAAAATAAGCACATTATTTTTAATGACATCAACATTTTTGATGAAAATTACAAGCCTCAAGATTATTTTTTTACAGAGTATATTAGAATATAAAGTATATTTATTATAGTGATAAAAAGAGATGGGTAGTAACGGATTGTATGTAATCTTGATTACATAATCAGATTACAAACGTCAAATATCTGGAATGATTTTTAATACTAGTAATCAGACTACAGTAACTTTTTTATTGATTACATGGTTACCATTTCTCATAAACGGTTGATGCCAACCCTATGCTGACTTTGAAAACAACACAATAAGCAATACACAAATACACTTTACTGAAAATGTATTATACACATCACCTTTTGGAAATGAGACTGAACAACTGCAGGGTATATATACTGCCCACCCTGTTCTCTTGAGTTTTCTGATTTTGACTAATGTAATAACGTGCACCTTTTGTAAAGCTGTTTCGTAATGATAATTATTGTAAAATGTGCTATACAAATAAGCTTGAGTTGAATTGTATTGAACATATTTTTAACACTGCAGCAATAAGTTGTTTACAATATATTATGTAATGATTTAGCAACAATTTTCCATTTTTTTCCCTCTCTTTAACTCCAATTCTCTCTTTTTGACTCCAACTCTCTAATTTTTAACTCTCTCCAATTAAAAACCAGCCACTTGTACATGTTAATGATTCTTCACATTTTATTTCGGTGGAGAGGGGTGAGTGAAGTCAACAAAAATTGATGGAAAATGGAGATGCATTTTGCCTTATTTTATTTTTTAAATATTAAATATGGCAATGATGTTGCTGTGAATGTCATGGCTTTCAATGTTGTCTTCCACAAGGTTGCTGTATTCTAAATTGACTTAATTTTAGGTAAATGTTTTAAAATCACAAGATGTGATTTTTATTCAGTGTTACTATCAGCAAACACGAATAGCAAAGTACATTAGTGTTGGTGTTTGAAGTTTTATCTAATTGCCGTTGGGGCTCTTGTTGGTGTTAAAGGGATTTATTTTGTCTGTTATCAGATGTAATCTTTGCAAAAGTAATCTAAACGTAATCCAAAAGCAGTATGAAAACAAAAAAAGAGGGGAATGCTCTATTTATCTTTATAACTCATACCTGTATCCTGCACTTGCTGCTATTGCACTGCTGGTTAGACCTAAACTGCATTTCGTTGCCTTGTACTTGTACATGTGTAATGACAATAAAGTTGAATCTAATCTAATCTAAAAATTTAGCCTTTAGGTTTTGTCAAGTTGAGCTTTATCATCATTCTGCTATCTATGTGGACATAGAGTGGAATGAAATATATTGTGTCTTGCAGGAATGGTGGTACATAAATAAACATAAACATAAATACGAACACAACACTGAACGTAAGAGCCATTTTAAACCTAACATATATCCTATAGCTGGATCGATAATTTAACTATACTACTAACTATACTGTATAGCCTTTATAAATACTTAACTATACACATAACCTAAGGCAGACTTCAAGTACTATTACATAAGACAGAAAATATTGTGCAAGAGGTATTTAAGGGTGAAGAAAACAAGTAATGCAACATGAATGTGTGGGGCATTCACAAGTAAACGTTGTTTTCCTTACTGAGTCCTTGTAAGATGAAGTTTAAAGGTTCAAGACACCCTGGAGTACTTTTTTGAAATTTGAACAGATTTGTGTATGTTGGCATCAGTTAAAACAACGTTAGCACCTGTTAGCTTTAATTGTGGGAAGAGCTAGGTAATTTTGAGCATTTATCAGCTAATTTCATCTTTCTGGTTTAAAATCAGTGCTGTAGTGTGAATCTGCTAGTGGAGTGATGGCATGTCGGTTTCATTATTATTTATAGCGAAGTTTTCTTATCCTATGAGAAGACTGTGCTTCTTAAATAGTTCCGAGAGCACATGCCTTCCGAAGGTAAGGCAGAGCTGCCAAACTGTGAGACCCAGTGAACGGGTGACACCGCGTCCACACATAGCATGAGTCGTATGGGTTTGTTGCATGGTTTTCGCCGCGATGGTGTCAGGGCCGATACAGCAAAGCTGTTGGTCTGCAGCAAGCATTTTTGTAGAGAGAGCTGTATGAGATTGGAGAATGCGGACTTGTCTTTAATCAGTTGAGTTTGTTACCATTCAGACACATCGCCTATATCTGTGTGCTGTGTTCGTCTATGTTTAAAATCCTCCAGATTACCAGCATGGCTAATGGTTGAAATAGACAGGCCAAGAGACCTGCTGCACTGCTAGTGCTATCCACTTGTGTCTGCATTCAGACCTGGGGATTCAGGAAGAGAGAAATCCTCCTCATTTATAGTGTTTATATAAACACGATTACCTTTATAATGATAAAACAAATTGTGGTTAAGTGTATATGAAATTACGCATAACAATGTAGCAGGGCATTAAATTACTTACTGTTTATTTCTTTGCATTTTAACTTTGTAAACTAAAAAATCATGGGTCTCCTTATGGTTTGTGTCTCATTTTGTGAGCCAACTGTCAACAGTTGTTCACTCCCCCCTGCCAGCCACGCCCATCTGAGAGAATTTTGAAAGAAATTCTTGACTTGAACCAAAGAGGGTTTCATAGCCCTTTAAGTAAAGTGGCTAGTGCATAAGTGTTTCTACAGTTTGTCAAACCCACTCACCTGTGTGAAGCACTCTCAGAAATGCACAATGCTTTTCAAGAGATGTGGAGTGATTGTAAGAAAGTGTTGGGGTAAATATGCAAACTGTTGTAAGTGTCTGTCAAAATGTCAGAAAGTTGAAAGAGTGTTTTCTACAGGTGGTTTGTCAAGCTCACTCACCTGTGTGAGGCACACTTAGAATTGCATAATGTTTTGAGGTTTTTGTGTGGTGTGGTGGGGGTTTCAGGAGCTGGGACTCTAGATAATATTTCAAGGTAGGTAAGGTGATTGTAGTTGAGGGTTCTAACAGCTTGTGGAAAGAAACTGATGAGTATTGTGACATTCAGATGGTAGGGTTAGATTTTAGCGCATTTAACATGAAACATGGTTCCATTCTTCTCTACTAACAGTACAGACGGGTGGTGGAATGATTGTGAAAGATATTTTCTTGACACGCTTTGGATGCCAATCATTTGAGCATTGTTGTTGATCATGTCCATCCCTTTATGACCACTATCATGGATGGTGCATAATTCTAGCTGGATAATATGATGTCACAAATATCCAATCTTCTCAGCCTGGTTTTTGAAGATGAGAGTGAGTTCGCTAAACTCAAATGACCTCCATAGTCACCAGATCTTTCATCAGACCTCTGAGATGTGCTGAACCTGGAGATTCCAACCATGGATGTGCAGTCGTTAAATCTACAGCAACCTATACATGATGTTGTCATGTCAATATAGACTAAATCTCTGAGGAACATTTTAGCACCTTCTTAAATTTACACCAAAGCAGCTGAACTAGCTGAGCTTAGTTTATTGTTTTTAAGGACATACATTACATTATAAGATTCATTTTATTTCATTGAGTTATTTCATAATACTTTAAAGTTAACCATTAGCTTGCAGTAATCAGTAATGGGTGTTAACTGTATCTAAAGTACATCTCTAGGAGGTCAAAACGTCCTCCAGGTCATGAGACTTGATTATGTAAATTAACTAATTGATAAATCAGAAAACAACTCAGATACAAGGACACAGACAATGTGATGTTTTTTTTTGGAATGTTCATGTAAGTTTTCAACACTGTGTCCAAGGCCAATATGTTTTATCTATCATTGTTCCGTCTTACAGAAATGTAAAAACAGGGTGTTTATGAAAGTTCAGCACAGAGACAGGAAGCTTCAAAGTTTGATCTCAGCAGGAAAAAAGTGCTGACTCTGAAACAGCTGTGCACTGCTGCACAAACAAAAATAAAGGACGTTAAAAGGAGCATGCAAATACATGCACATTAATCAATGATTATTAAAGTTAATGCTTTAATAACCACGTACACAGCCCTTTCATACTTAATTGCTTGTAATTTCTTTTCAATGTTGCACCCTAACCCCCCCCCCCCCCCCCCCCCTTTTCAGTTCTCTGGGGAAACAGAAGTCTGGAATGCAGTGAAATTTAACCGTTTGCTGCCTGGGGACCTTTGGTAAAAACAAAACTATATTTTTGCTGTTAATATTACTTTTCCATATAAAAGACACAGACAAGAAATTAAAAAGGTGGAAAATTAAATACAAGTTAAATAAAATAAAATAAAAGCAGACTTTGGCAGCGATACATAACTAATCCACTTAAACTTTCAGCTTTTTTCCAGCTCAAAGCTTTAACTTTTCCATTTAAAACACATTACGGAAGTTACTGATATATGCTGATGCGTGTAACTTCTGTGTTGAATACGTGAGTTATTAAAGTTTTCGAAACAAGGACAGAGGGACCTTTGCCCCGCTTTTAGTCAGGAAAAACAAGAGGAGTATAAATAGGAGGAGCCATGTGAGAGGAGAGTTGTTTTTGTCAAGAACCAGCTCTGAAAGTATCGCTGAAGACCCTCAAAGAAAACAAGTAAGTGTACTTTACAGCTATGACACATTGGTAAAACATCAGTAAAACACATTCATTAATAACTACCTAGCACATCACTTGCATATTACCTAAATATTGCTAATAATGTGCATATTAGAACAGTTTTTCTGCATGATCATATTCTAAATCCTTAATTACAACAACTATTACCTTTTCTAAACAGTAATTATAGTAAGCAGTACATGTAGAACTTTAAGTTAATAGTGAAGTTGTGCTCCAATCTTAAGTGTTTTATTTTTCTTGTTTTCAGATTTATTGTAAGATCATCTAGTTATGCTTTATTAAAATATATAGTTTTCTGTTTCGATGCTTGATGTTTTAAAATGCTTCTGTGTGGGTGTTAATGCATTATCTATAATCATATGTACTATAGTTAGGTAATTACGTAGGTTTGAATGCATTATCTGCAGCAGTGTGGCTCTGATAACTCCTGTTGTAAATTTACATTACCTGGTGGACTATGGATCTTGACCCAGTCTCGCTTTCATTGATTTTGATAAGCACATTTGGGTTAATTACCATAATTACAGGTATTTATTAGTCTAACAGTCATGTACATGAACGTTATATCGCTAATATAGAAAGGATACGATTAGATAAACAAACGATTATAGTGCACAGCTGCATATCTATTTTAATTATATAAGTATTCTATATCAGTTTAATTTAAGAAAATAAAATACAAATGTTATTAAATAAAAAAATATTTTCTGTAAAATTTTTATTTTTTTAAATATTTCCTAAGTGCTGTTTAAAAAAGAGAAGATTATTTCAAACCATATTTAAGCATAATAGTTTAATTTCTAATAGCCAATTTCTTTTGTCTTTGTCATAAAGACAGTATATAATATTTTTCTAGTTGTGCTGTAAGATACCAGAATTCAGCTTAAAGTGCAATTTTAAAGGCTTAATGTTACTAGGTTACTAGGAACGTTACATTAATTAGGCATCGCAAGTCACTTGAAACAGTTTTTTTTCATTATATATCATACCATTAAAAAAAAATTAAGGGGGCTAATAATTTGACCTTAATATTTGTTTTAAAATTGTAAAAAATAGTATAGGAAATATTGTCCTTACTCCATTAAACATCACTTGGGAAATGTTTGGAGGAAAAAAAAGAGAAAAACTTACAGGAGCACAGTTCCACACAATTTATTCACGTTGTCCCAACACAAATCGATTAAGTTAACTTACAGATTTAACAAATTTATGTGGATTGAACATAAACAAATTAAGTTGTCCCAATGACATCTCAAGAATTGTGTTGTTTCAGCTCATTTTAAATAGTAAAGCCCAGACAATTTTTTTGAGAGGGCTTATAATTTCTTTAAAAAACTTAAGGGAGCTTATAATTTTGACCTTAATATTTGTTGAAAAAACTGTAACTAAGACTTTCTTCAGAATAAAAAAAATATTATAGGAAATACTGTGAAAAAATAAAATGATAAATGGCAATAAAATGTAAATCAGTCATTAAATATGCTAATTAATATATCTAAAACATGACAATAAGAAACATTACATAATTCATTCATTCATTTCTTTTCAGCTTAGTCCTTTATTAATCTGGGGTCGCCACAGCGGAATCAACCGCCAACTTATCCAGCATATGTTTTACGTAGCGGATGCCCTTCCAGCTGCAACCCATCACTGGGAAACATCCATACACACTCATTCACACACATGGACAATTTAGCTCAACCAATTCACCTGTACCGCATGTCTTTGGACTTGTGTGAAACCGGAGCACCCGGAAGAATCCCACGCGAACACAGGGAGAACATGCAAACTCCACACAGAAACGCCAACTGACCCAGCCGAGGCTCAAACCAGCGACCTTCCCAACGTGCTACCCACTGCGCCACCACCTGTCTGCGCCTGTCTGCTCTGAAAAAAATTAAATAATGTTGTTTTTTGAGGTCTAAACAGTTGATCTTTGTGTTTAGGTTAGTGGGTCCGTTGTTTGGAGTCATGTGGAAGGCACTCAGCCTTACCTTGGCTCTCTGCCTGCTGGTGGGCTGCAGTGCAGAGAGCGAAACAGAAGGAGCCCGCTGTAAACTTCCTCCCGAGTGGAAGGTTGGGGATGTGGAGCCCATGAAGAACGCTCTTGGACAAGTGACAGTAGTGGCTTACCTCCAGGCCAGCTGATTGTTCTGTCTGGAGCAAGCATCAAAGTCAGTGCAGACATTTAAATTGATATTCAAACTTTAATAAGGTTCAAACCCTACATTCTTAAACTCTCTGTACCGTTTACACAAGGCGTATTGATCTAATCTCGCTTGTTGAATGTTCTTCTTCAAGGCTTAATGACTTGCTCCTGAAGCTGGAGAACCAGGGTTATCCAAATATAGCCTACATGGTGGTAAACAACCGTGAGGAAAGGTCCCAGCGGTTGCACCACCTGCTTCAAGAAAGGCTGTTGAACATCACCCTCTATGCCCAAGATCTCAGCCAGCCGGACGTCTGGCAGGCAGTAAATGCTGAGAAGGATGACATTTTGGTCTATGACAGGTTTGGCTTATCCAGTTGAATTCACCCAACATGAATGTATAACTTTATCAATATGCCACTAAATATCTTTGTCTACCAGGTGTGGCCGACTCACTTACCATCTGTCACTTCCCTACACCATCCTGAGCCACCCACATGTGGAGGAGGCTATAAAACATACCTACTGTGATCGTATTTGTGGAGAGTGCAGCCTGGAGGTAACCATCACCTATATGTAATGTTAAAAGCTAACGGTTGTTTTTGTGATGCTCCACATATTAGCGGTTTATTTTTTAAAAAATATATTCAAGTATTAAATGTTTTTAATTACTGTGGTGCATAAAAAATAATATCAAAACATTTTAATTTCACAAAAAGAGATATTGCAGTGTTTTAACCTAAACTAAGAATTTAAGCTGCTTTGTAGAAGCTATATGAAATAATAATGCGATTAGTTTCATTTACTCACTGGTGGTACTCACTATTAGGTAGCTGTCAAGACCGCAAAAGCACAAAGGTACAATAAAAGAATATAATTTGCGAATTATCTGATGCACACGAGAACGTCTTCTCGTTTGCGCATGCGCAGGTCATTGAGTACACTCCACACCATATAAGGAAAAGAAGGCGGTAAGGAAGTGGCTCGTTTGAGATGAGGTTGAGTTCCAGTCAATAATGTCACGTTGACCACACGATGTCGCCATGCTACAACAAGACTATTTTGTGTCAATCATTTCAAACACAGAATAAACTTAATTAAAGATAACAAAAAGCAAACAATTAAATGTATCATTATAAAAAAGTTCATAGTTGAACGAAGGAGGAATTTGTTGAATATAAATACACACTATAAACAATACAGAAAATATATAGTGAGGTGAGAAAAAAGAGATGGAAGGATGAGGGAAATCAATCTCACACTGTTGCCTGATCCTCAACTGGCTGAAATATCCCCACTCGGGGTGTGACAGCATTGGAGAATCTTTCATTCCCCCATCTCCTAATGATGGCCAACGTGTTCCCTCACTCTCCCTGCTCCATCATGCCAGACAGCAACTGGCTTCAGCCTCTGACTGACCTGAGGTGACCCCTCAGCCCCCTTTGAGCCTTAATTTGCTCCATACTACATACTAACCTCCAACCAGAGTAGTCCAAGTCTCCAACTAAGCATGTAACTGCCACAGCTGTCCCCAGTGCTTCTACGGAGTTCATGCTGGTGGTAAGAATGCAACCAGAAAAAATGGTCTCAGGGAAATTAGTTCTTGAGGAACCAGGCTTACTGATTAGTTTTATGAGTTCTACCTAGTGTGAAACCCACTCTGGTGTGTCACAGCACTTAGAAAAGTTTAAGAAATAATTTATTATTATTTTTTATATAACAAAAAGGCACAGACAACGAAACATTCTGAAAGTGCATGCTGTACTTTCAACGTTCAATTTTTGTCGTCTTATTACAGAGTTCAGCGCAACTTGAAGACTGTAAGAAAGCCACGGAAGAAGTGAATAAACCAGTTGAGGAAGAACCTCGTCAAGATCATGGTCATCATGGACATGGTCATCACGAGCATCAAGGAGAGGCAGAGAGGCACAGACATGGCCACCATCATCCCCACCACCACCATCACCACCAAGGCCAACAACAGGTTGATGTGGACCAGCAGGTCCTGTCCCAGGTTGACTTTGGTCAGGTGGCTGTTGAACCACCAATGATGAAACGGCCTTGAGCGAAGCACAGCAGGTGAAAAGTGCAGTACAGCTGACAGCAGGGGGCAGATTCCCCTGTGGCCAGCTGGATGCTGACAACTGACGACAGCTCGTCGACGGAGAGGGCAATGGGCGCGTGGCAGGTCTCTGACAACTGTGAGGAGCCTCTATCCTGGCCTCCTGACCCTGACAGGGCCTGAAGGAGCAGGACAACCACATCAAGGAGACCTGACAGTGACGTCCCGCCCTCCGGCCGAATGAGAGCAGTCGCAACCAACCTGAGTCTGACCAGCAGGGGACGCCACTTGAGGGTGACGAAAGAAGTAACAGGGAGCGATCAATGATATCAGCATGTAAACATCATGTCACTGCTGGGTAACACTCAAGGTGAAACTTACCAACTAGTATTTACACCTCAGCGTGAGGCAGCACTGGACTTTAGCATCCCGATTTGCAAATTAGTTCTTGTTTAAAAGCAAATAATCAATTCAGGAACATCAAAATAAAACAGTTGTCAATTTGACAATTACAAAGAAACGGCAAGTAACACATTGGATACATTTATAAGTAGGTCTTGTAAACATACACATAATTTCTCCAAAATAATCATTAATTTGATATTTTATCTGGTTAAATCTGACTTTAACTGGTCCAGTGTCTGCATTTTTACCTGAGAGTGTGTTCGGTTCATCATGTTAGTGTCTTTTCACCTCTAAAACGCTTTATGTGGTCTTTTATGAAAGGCAGGTGCAGAAACTATGCACTAGTGGTGCATGTCTGATGTTTGGCCATACAGAGCAGAGGGCAAAGGTCATGTAACATCCTGTAACCCTTGCTATACACAATCAAAATTATGATGTATTAAAATCTTTTTTTTTTTTAGTTCTAGTTTCAGAAAGATGTTTTTATTGTGTGGAGAAGCAGTAGAAGTGGTTAAGTAGGTGGAAAGTTTCTTTTTTTTAAAAGACCAAACACTTTTTAATCACTTTATTGGGATCAGTTTCTGTTTTTTACTAGTTACTAGTATGTCTGTTGTTTTTTTGGTATGTCTTACTTGGCATTACAATAAAAACAATGTTAATGGATTATAGGGAAATGCAACAAAACCTGTATCTTGTACTACATATTTTTTAGAGATGAGTCTGAATCCAAGGGAGTAACAAGGGAAAGATGGGGTTGTTGTTTTTGTTTTATGATAGACGGTTTGAAACATTTTTATACTTAATGAAGGTTTTCTGGTAAATCTTGTATCACCAGGAAGACCCGAGAAACTGTATGGAAATGTTTGCTGTGGTATAAATGAATGTGAATCGTATGTGAATTGAAAGATGGAAAATATGTTACTCAGATAAACTCAATTAAAGTAAAAATAAAATAAAAAAAGTAACAATGTTTACTGGATTTGTATCTCACATATGTGGATCATATGACCGGGAAATTTTTATTAATAAAAATGTAAATAATATTAAATAATTATACTGAATTAATTTAACCATTTTAATTAGATTCATTCAACTTAATGTTATGTGATTTATTATTATATTTAACAAATATATATATATATATACACACACACACCACACACACACATTTTAGATACATTTTCTTTGTTAGGGTATTTGATATCATTAAGTTAAAACATAAATAATAGTTTGTACATTTTATTTAATTGATTGTCTATCAGGGTATCCGCAGAGTCTTAAGAAGTTTTAAAATGTCTTAAATTCCAAAAGTACAATTTTTGCCCTAAAAAGTCTTAAATTCACAGAAATATTATCTTGTAGGTCTTAAATCATTTTAAACATGTTTCAATTTTCCTTTGCTAATCCGTTCCCTGGTACTGGGTTGCGGCTTGAAGGGCATCTCCTGCATAAAACATATGCCAGGGTAGTTGGCGATTCATTCCGCTGTGGCAACCCCTGATAAATCATGGACTAAGCTGAAGGAAAGTGAATGAATGAAAAGCTACTCAATCGATCCAACACACACATCCAATCACCAACAATACATCTCAATAAAACTCAATAAAATAAAAGTCAATACAATAAGTCTGTTGTGCATGCATTTAGTTTTTTAACAGTTTTTGTATACAGCTAGGGTCTGCTTGTTTTGACAGATTATTCAAAATATAAGAAATATCAAATAACTAACTAATAAAAATTAATTAACAAATTAATTATAAAATAACTAACTAACTAGAATTAATTGTTTGATTGGGCAAAGTAAATATTTTTCTGCTTGGCCATTTAAAAAATCCTTTGCTTTTAGTTCTATGTAAGTCTGAATTTTCCTTCTTCATGGTCTTAAAAAGCTCAATTTGACTTGGTGAAACATGCAGAAACCCTGTCTATAAATCTGTTAAATTCATTCATTCATTCATTTTCTTTTCGGTCTAGTCCTTATATTTATCTGGGGTCGCCACAGCGAAATGAACCACCAACTTATCCAGCATATGTTTTACGCAGTGGATGCCCTTCCAGCTGCAACCCATCACTGGGAAATCTGTTAAATTTATAATTCATAAAATAATTTGTTTTATTACATATTTAAGAAATTAAATTACTTGTTAATTATCTTAATTAACTAATTACATAAATAAATCATGAAAACATCAAAATTTCAGGTTCTAAATTAATCGATTCAGACTTATTTAAATGCATCGTTCTGTAACTGACCGACAGATGGAGCGCGCGCTCTGATTTCCCTTTCGTCCACGTTGCTCGCTTTCCCTTTGAGAGCCTCTACAGCATTTTTCTCCCAGACCTGGAATCATTCGCTGTCTGCAGTTTTTCCTTTTAGGTCCAGAGGTGTCTCTGCCCACGAACTCCAGCTCTGTCTCCTGGCAGAAAACGTAGGTAGAGAGAGAGAAAGAGGAGGAGAGATTTTTTTCACAGAGAACAAATAGTTTTCATAGCATTACTTGCAGTATTAATAGAAAACAGCATGAGCCTCAGTTGAAGACAAGAAGTTTCTATGTGGGAGCTTTTATATTAATCTAAATCAACACAACAAAATGTATAATGCCTGTAGTTTTGACATAATATCCATTCAGTTTTTATCAACACCTAGGAAAAAGGATAGATGTGTGTGGATACAATGGCTTGAAAATATCTTTACCATTGTTTCAATATAGCACTGCAATAAATACGTTTTTTGACGCATTTCCCAGGTAGAAACGACTAAACATTGTTTAGATGTGGTTACTTGATTACTTGAGATTTATTTCATGAAGACATTTGAGCCCTGTTTAAAAAAAAGAAAGAAGTATCAAGTGTTTATAGTTGTACTTAAAATGTATGACAGTCAGAAAAAAATATGAAAGGCTAAGTTCAAAAATTAAAAAACAAGGTTATTTTTCTGACCTCACAGGCAGATTTGTTCTTGTTTTTAAGCGTAGCCTTCTTAGTTTTCCAGGAAACATGACTTTAGGCTGTGATTTACGCCAATTTTCTGTTGAAAACAAAAATAGCTAAATGTGCATAAAGGAAACTGCTTTAAAAGATAGTTCACCCAAAACTAGACATTTTGTCTTTGTTTACCCTTTACTTGTTACAACTCTTTATGAGTTTCTTTCCTCAGTTAACAGAAAACAGAAAATCTATATTCAAGAAATCTGGAAACATATGACCATTGACTTCCATAGTGGAAGGTGAGTACATCTTAATTTTTAGGTGAACTATCCCTTTAAACTGGTTATATTTCTAGTTTAAGCTGGTCTCGCAACAGTCCGAGCAGCTAAAGGAATTATCTACGAATATTTACATATTTTAATGAGAAACAAGTCTAAAACACTGAGGAAAGGTGTCATTTTGTGTTATTATTTAACAAAAGCATACTTTATACTTCATGTGGTTGTGCTCTTAAAGTATTGTTTACCCAGAAATGAAACTTTTCTCACTGTTGGGAAGATTGTGGCCCTGGACTGCACTCCTCAACATGAGACCACACCCTCTCCAATCCTGTTCATTCCCCTATTAGTCTCAAGCTCCACTAACCAATCAGCTCCATCTTGCTGCCTATATTAACTGCGCCCGTGCCCATATTTGCCCTTTTCTCCTGTGTGTGGTAATGATGTGCAGCAGACTGAGCTTGTTCCTTATGTACAGTTGAAGTAAGAATTATTAGCCCCCCTTTGAATTAAAAAATTTTTTTTTGAATATTTCCTAAATGATGTTAACAGAGCAAGGACATTTTCACAGTATGTCTGATAATATTTTTTCTTCTATTTTTTCTTTTGTTTTGTTTTTTTGTTGTCTAGAATAAAAGCAGTTTTCAATTTTTTAAAAACATTTTAAGGTCAATATTATTAGCCCCTTTAAGCTTTTTTTTTCCCGATAGTCTCCAGAACAAACCATCATTATACAATAACTTGCTTAATTACCCTATCCTGCCTAGTTACCCAATTACCTAGTTAAGCCTTTAAATGTCACTTTAAGCTGTATAGAAGTGTCTTGAAAAATATCTAGTCAAATATTATTTACTGTCATCATGGCAAAGGTAAAATAAATCAGTTATTAGAAATGAGTTATTAAAACTATTATGTTTAGAAATGTGTTGGAAAAAATCTCCCTTTCACTCACTATGTACCCTGTCTTGAGTGCTTACATACCTTTAGAGCAGGGGTGTCCAAACTCGGTCCTGGAGGGCCGGTGTCCTGCAGATTTTAGCTCCAACTTGCCTCAACACACCTGCACGGATGTTTCTAGAAAGCCTAGTAAGTGCTTGATTAGCTAGCCCAGGTGTGTCTGATTGGGGTTGGAACTAAACTTTGCAGGACACCGGCCTCCAGGACCGAGCTTGGACATGCCTGCTTTAGAGTGTCCTTTTTCTGTTGAACACTAAAGAAGATATTTTGAAAAATGTCCTGTAACCATGGACTTCCATATAATAAATGAATACACAGTCAATAGTTACACAGCATCATTGAAAATAACTTCTTTTGTCTTAAACAGCAGAGAGAAACTCAAACAGGTTTGGATCAAGTGGAGATTGAGCAAATAATGTAATGTAATGTGTATTTTTTGCAATTTTCATTCCCTTCCCCCTGATATTGCTCTTATCGTTCTGGCGTAGATTCTACTATTTTTCCTTTTTGTAATGATTAAAAAATGTCTATTAACTTTTCAACAAAACTCATATTCAGATTTTAATTTATCGGCTTTAAAAAAAGAAATGATTATCTTTATCAGTCCAATTTTGATTTGAACAATGCTGTTGTGTTTGGGTGGCTATCTAGATAGGTGCCAAACTCGATTCCTGGAGGGCCGCAGCTCTGCACAGTTTTGTTCCAACTCTAATAAACAGAGGTGATTAACTAATTAAGTGCTTCAGGCTTGTTTTAAACCTCCAGGTAAGCATATTGAAGCAGGGTTGGAACTAAACTGTGCAGGGCTGTGGCCCTCCAGGAACTGAGTTTGACACCCCTGATCTAGATAATTTCTCAAAAATACATTGTACTATAATAGGTATGTCCAACGCAATCTCTTTTAGCAGCTCTTTATGCCCTTCAACGCAAACTTTTTGATTTAAGTGGCTAACTCGTATGAATTCAAACAATCTTATTCGTACAATTTAGTAGGATTTGCTCATCGCCCAATGATGTTTGGGGTTAGGTGCCACGCCTCCTTTTTAAAATCGTACATTTTCATATTACTGAATTCGTACGAATTAGCCACTTAACTGACAAAACGTAAAATACTTATGTTTCCTCGTGAGATCAGGCTGTTATGTCACTGCGCAGGAAACATATCCCACACCAGGTCAGAACTCAGGATCAGAGTTTGAAAACAAAATCAATTGTTCACTGTATTTGATTTTTGTAATCAGGCTCTGGAAAATCCATATCAAGATTGAAATTTATATCGGCCGATATATCAGTTATCCAGGGTTGCCACTTGAAGCCAAATATAAAATTCCTTTACTTTCACTGACTTAAAAGCTGAGTTTCCATGACCTGTAATTAATGGAAAAATAGACCGTTGTTGTGCTTTTCATAATTTAAAATGGTTTTAGCTTTAAGTGCAAGGATTAAAGTAAAAAAAAAAAAAGTTATCGCCATATACAAGTTTAAATAATTTAGAAAATTACATTGCAATCTTAAAGACATAAAGATAAAACATTAATTTATTATTGAAATATTTAATGGAAAGATGTGTAGCAGTTTATTAACAAATAAAAAAAAACACCCCAATTCAGCCCAAACAACGTTTAAAAAACCAAATCATAAAATAGCTTAAATATCTTCTTAATACAAATGTTTGATCCTTGAATACTGAGTACCGAGTGAAAGAAATAATCTGCGGTAGCGGACGGTCTGCGGTTAATCATTTTTTTTTTTTTTTTTTTTTTTTACGACAACAGACGCACCAACCGATCAATAAACAAAATAGCTATTAGAAACAATAAATTGTATCTTAATTTTAATGTATGTTTTTAGTTATCTACAAATAAACAAGAATAGCCTAAATATTAGAGGTGAAATTAAGTGCGTCCAGGGCCAAAAAAAACCCCCCAAACAAACAAACCACAACCACAGATTGTCAGATTTTTGTCAATAAATAAATCTTGGCTACTTTTGTTTATATAATTAGTGTTTTTTAATTGATTAATTAATTAATTAATTTATTATTTGTGAAATAGGCATAGGTTAAAATTTAAAGTCATTGTCTATAGCAGCAACCAATAAAATAACATCGTAATTTACCTGCAGTGCTTATGCAAGTTGTTGATCTGCTCCAAATGCACACACATATGCTATATTTCATTTATAACAGCAAACTTGACATCACAGGCAGATCATCTTTAAAACCAATTGCAAAAAGGCATGATTTATAGGAATTTGAAAGTCACATCATGGATGCGCAGCCGACAAATCTGCAGCACTGCGTGATGCTATCATGTCAATATGGACCAAAATCTCTGAGAAATATTCCAGTGCCTTGATGAATCTGTGCAAAAGGGAAATTTAAAGCAAAGGGCATTTTAAAGACCTCTTGACTTGCTTGCAATTAACCTGACCTATCTGTGTCATTATTTTGAAATCAGTGAGTACAGTCTAGGTTGCACGGACAAGCAATAATTGAACCCTGAATTGTTTGCAGCACAAGATCAAGAATCACGATCCCTCATTTGACAACCCTTGAGATGCCATGAAAACGCCAACTCCTTCAGACCTCCCGTTCAAAGCACACACCGCTAAAGGTCAACAAGCAAGCGCAGGCATTAAAACGGCCAGGGTGGGTGGCTCTGATAGGGCCTAATTGGCTTGAAGATCCAGCGCAGGGGAGCAGAGGCTCATGGGCAATTACTTACAATGTCCTGCAAAGCGGACTGTGCGAGTGGACTACATAGATTCAATCAGCCTCATGCAGAGTTGCTAAGTGCGCACCACTCGCCAAATTGCCTGATCTGCTTTGGCCATCCGCCGGGGTCCTGCTGATTCTGGATCCACTTAGCAGAGACCGGAGCGTTTCTATCTGCTGCTCGCTGGACGCCTGCTCTTCCCAGTACATTAAGACTGCGGTGGTGTTGACCCGGCCTTCGTAATGCATCAGGCCTTCTCCGCAGCATGGCTGTCGGTGATGTAGTTAAGCAAGTCTGTCATACGCTTCACTCTAACATCACACTAATGGACCCCTTGCGTTGTAGGTTACAGTTTGTTCTTGTTTTCCATTCCAACCCTGAGAGAGGAGGCTGAAGACAACTTCCTGTTGTGCTGTGAACTGGAGATTATTATGCCTAAGTAAGACGACGCTTATGATAAATGAATCATGTCCTTTAACAGCGTGGCTGAGTAATAGTATTATTTATTATAGTGATTAGATATTTTAATACAAAAGTATATAGTACTCACCGGCCACTTTATTAGGTACACTTGTCCAACTGCTTGTTAATGCAAATTTCTAATCACCCAATCACATAGCAGTAAATAAATGCATTTAGGCATGCAGGCATGGTCAAGACGATCAGCTGCTGTTCAAACGGAGCATCAGAATGAGGAAGAAAGGTGATTTAAGTGACTTTGAACGAGGCATGGTTGTTGGTGCCAGACGGGCTGGTCTGAGTATTTCAGAAACTGCTGATCTACTTGATTTCACACACAAGCATCGCTAGGGTTTACAGAGAAGGGTCTGAAAAAGATAAAATATACAGTGAGTGGCAGTTCTGTGGGTGCAAATACCTTGTTGGTGGCAGAGGTCAGAGGAGAATGGCCAACTGGTTCCAGCTGATAGAAAGGCAACAGTAACTCAAATAACCACTCGTTACACTGAGGTATGCAGAAGAGTATCTCTGAATGCACAACACGTTCAACCTTGAGGCGGATGGGCTACAACAACAGAAGACCACACCGGATGCCACTTTTGTCAGCTAAGAACAGGAAAATGAGGCTGCAATTCGCATAGGCTCTCCAAAACTGGACAATAGAAAACTAGAAAAAACGTTGCCTGGTCTGATGATTCTCCATTTCTGCCGCGACATTCGGATCTTATGGTCAGAATTTGGCATCAACAACATGAAAGTTCAGGCTGGTGATGGTGGTGGTGTAATGGTGTGGGGATATTTTCTTGGCACACTTTGGGACCATTAGTACCAATTGAGCATAGTGTCAACATCACTGCCTACCTGAGTATTGTTACTGACCATGTCCATCACATTATGACCACAGTGTACCCATCTTCTAATGACCTCTTCCAACAGGATATCGCACCATGTCATAGAGCGCGAATCATCTTAGACTAGTTTCCTGGACATGACAATGAGTTCACTGTACTCAGATGACCTTGACAGTTACCAGATCTCAATCCAACAGAGCACATTTGGGATGTAGTGGAATGGGAGATTCGCATCATGAATGTGCAGCTGCCAAATCTGCAGCAAATGTGTGATGTTGTCATATCAATATGGACTAAAATCTCAGAGGAATATTTCAAGTACCTTGTTGAATCTATGCCACAAAGGATAAAGGCAGTTCTGAAGGCAAAAGGGGGTCCAACCCAGTACTAGTTACTACAAGATGTACCTAATAAAGTGGCCAGTGAGTGTATCACTGTAAAAAAAATAGCGGTAACACTATTGCACGTAACATTTTAAGTAGTTTTCAAGACTTGAACCACTTGAATGAATCATGTGAAAATTACTAAATTTTTTGGCTGATAGATGATGAATTTAATATTATTAGTGGAATGTGCTTTTATAATTTAAGCAAATTAACCACCTTTTACTCAAATTTATTAATGAAAATTACTCATTCATAAAATGTAAAATATATTATTTATAATGAAATACATACACAGTGCATTTTTGCTAAATATAATTTTATTACAAGTTCCACTGAAAACAAAATGGAACATACACTTTGTAAAACAAATCTATTTAAAATTTACAGCACTGTTAAGCTCTGAAAAATGTTTTTAATCCATGTCATAGAAAAAATTTTCTGTCAACTTTCTGGAATAGTCACATTTTAGACAAAATCTGACAGAATTTTGTATTGCATGACATACAAAACCAGTATAAAAGCTGGATCTCAAAATATTAGCAACACAATCAATCAATCAATCAATGCAGTGAAATTTCCCAAAAGGTTGTAGCAGTGAATTTGTGTCAGAAACTTAATATAAGTTTGTTTTTGGGTGATTTGGGGAATACTTGTATAAATCCAGTTCAGTTTTTCTAGATTTTCCAAGCCAGCCATGACTCGCTCATCCTCCAAGACAATGCAGAAGTCCTCATGGTTGGTCATCCCTCTGGCAGACAGCAATTCTCTGTACATTCCCACACTGTAAAATAAACATTAAGTTTATTATTATTATGAAATTATGCAATTGTAAATTTCAAATGTTTAAGGTTTACTGAAACACTTTAAGGAAATACATTAAGAAAATAAACCATTTCTTTGTATCTCTGAGAACAGTAATTCATAAATATAAAATGCAGTTTTTTGAAAACTATAAATATCTAAAACGGTTTAAGACACTTACATTGCACTCCTGGATGAGCTCTTCCTCTCTTTCATACAAATAGACCAGCAACAGAGGATGACATCTCTCGTCTTATCCCTGATGTAATGTGAGGTCTGATAAAACAAAAGTGCTGAATCTAGTAATATTGCCTAATAATAATAATAATAATAAAACACTATAATACAGAAATAACATTATAAAAATACCTGCTGTTTGGCACCCATTCTCTTGATCAAAATCTGCCTGAGTAAACCGCTCCTCTTTTGTGGAAAAATACTGTGAACATTTTCTTCTTTAATCTGAAAAATTTACCAAAGAAATATTAGTATTTGTTCACAGTATTATATTTAAACACAGTTAATTACCTTACATCATCAATGCTGTAAAAGTAACCTTAATGAAAAAGCACTAGCTGTGCATAAACCCCATTGACTAACTATAGCTAACTAGCTTAGCTTAGGCTAACCATTTAACAAGCTCACTCTTGTTTGTCCACCCCACTTAAATGTTGCCTGATGACTGCTGTTAAATATCACAATGCAAATAATTTGTTCAATTCCAATATATAGTTCAGAATAAACACAGAAGCAAATCAATTTAAAATATGGTTGGGTGGTTAAAAATACCCATGTATCCATATATACATTGTACGGCAAAGACTAAGCTCCTGAACAAGCTTGAGCAGCATGTGTTTTCCTGAAAGAGCTTATTTAAGACAATACAAATGATAAACTGTTAATGCTTACCTCTTAGCATGCTCGCTGTTGATCTGCTCCTTTAAAATGTCTCTGATCACTGCTGTTGTTGAGATTTAAATGCAAACATCTCAATCAAATCCGCATAATTGAGTGAATTGTTTAAAAATAAACATGAAGCCATCTTTCCTCAACATTATTAGCTTAATTGGTTGTCAAATTAAGCCTAATTATTACACTGGTTTGCTTAAAAAAGAAGTGAAATTCATATCTTGATTTATTAGCAAAATCTTCTCATTATTTTATACTAAATCCAGAATATCAATTTTTAAAAGAAAATAAGCACATTATTTTTAATGACATCAACATTTTTGATGAAAATTACAAGCCTCAAGATTATTTTTTTACAGAGTATATTAGAATATAAAGTATATTTATTATAGTGATAAAAAGAGATGGGTAGTAACGGATTGTATGTAATCTTGATTACATAATCAGATTACAAACGTCAAATATCTGGAATGATTTTTAATACTAGTAATCAGACTACAGTAACTTTTTTATTGATTACATGGTTACCATTTCTCATAAACGGTTGATGCCAACCCTATGCTGACTTTGAAAACAACACAATAAGCAATACACAAATACACTTTACTGAAAATGTATTATACACATCACCTTTTTGGAAATGAGACTGAACAACTGCAGGGTATATATACTGCCCACCCTGTTCTCTTGAGTTTTCTGATTTTGACTAATGTAATAACGTGCACCTTTTGTAAAGCTGTTTCGTAATGATAATTATTGTAAAATGTGCTATACAAATAAGCTTGAGTTGAATTGTATTGAACATATTTTTAACACTGCAGCAATAAGTTGTTTACAATATATTATGTAATGATTTAGCAACAATTTTCCATTTTTTTCCCTCTCTTTAACTCCAATTCTCTCTTTTTGACTCCAACTCTCTAATTTTTAACTCTCTCCAATTAAAAACCAGCCACTTGTACATGTTAATGATTCTTCACATTTTATTTCGGTGGAGAGGGGTGAGTGAAGTCAACAAAAATTGATGGAAAATGGAGATGCATTTTGCCTTATTTTATTTTTTAAATATTAAATATGGCAATGATGTTGCTGTGAATGTCATGGCTTTCAATGTTGTCTTCCACAAGGTTGCTGTATTCTAAATTGACTTAATTTTAGGTAAATGTTTTAAAATCACAAGATGTGATTTTTATTCAGTGTTACTATCAGCAAACACGAATAGCAAAGTACATTAGTGTTGGTGTTTTGAAGTTTTATCTAATTGCCGTTGGGGCTCTTGTTGGTGTTAAAGGGATTTATTTTGTCTGTTATCAGATGTAATCTTTGCAAAAGTAATCTAAACGTAATCCAAAAGCAGTATGAAAACAAAAAAGAGGGGAAAATAAATAAATAAATAAATAAATAAATAAATAAAGCGGTATCGGTTATCTGTATCTGCTCAAATCTAAATATCATGGACAAGTCCTTTTCTTTAAATAATTAAAAAAAATTTCTTATATTCTAGATTCACTGCACTCAGATTGAAAGATTTCAAGGGTGTTTTTCATTTTAATTCTGATGGTTACGACATAGGAAAATCTTTAAACAAAATCACAATGTTCAATTTTGAGCTTTATTATTTGTAACCACCATTACGAAAAAGATACGACTTGGCAGTTGTCCAGAAAACAATCATCGACACCCTCCACAAGCATGAAAAGCAGCAGAAGGTCATCACTGAAAGGACTATAGAGCCCAAAAATATGACACTTTAAGGCTAGTATAAAGTTTCCAGTCTGGGATGATTTTGGAGGTCATGGGTCTGCTGGTGTTGCTCACTGTGCTTTATCAAGTCAAAAGTCAATTCAGCGTCTACCACGAGATTTTACAGCACTTCACACACTCTTTCTTCCGCTGACAGGCTTTTTGGAGATCCCAATTTCTTTTGCAGCAGGACTTCGCACTTGCCTACAGTGCCAAAACTACTTCTGACTGGTTTGCTGACCATGATTTTATTGTGCTTGCATGGCCTGCCAACTCCCCTGACCCGAACCCCATTAAGAATCTGCTGTCAAGAGGAAAAGAAACATGCAACCAAACAATAAAGATGAGCTCAAGGCTGCTATCAAAGCAACCTGAACTTCAACAAAGCTTCAGCTGTGCGATCACATCTATGACAGATTGACGCGGTAATGCATGCAGATAGAGCCCCAACCTGAAAATATTTTGGAGATCATAAACATTTTCTAAATCTATTTTTGATTGATCCTTGAGAAAATATTCACTTTTTGTTTTAAATATTAAATATTACATTTCCATACGATGTAAATTGTAACAATCAGAATTAAACAAACAACCAAACAAGTCTTGAGTTAATTCATTTTTTTAATGAAATCATAAAAGTAAAGAACTTGACCATGACATTCAGTTATTTTTTTCAATGCGCCTGTATATATGATTGATGATGCAACAATGTGAAAATTTGAGCAGAGATAGAACCAGTAAGTTTATATTTGAAAACTGATAATAATATATAGGCTGGTAAATATAACTGCTGATATCATTTTTTGCTGATAACTGAGCAGGGTGTTTTCACACCTCTGGTTTGAAATAAGCCAGGAAAGTGGGTGAGTCCGGCTTTGTTCAGGGGGGAATATCGAGTGGCCAAAAAGTAAAACTAAAGCTGATTTTACACATGTACAGATGCAGGGGAAACAGACAGCGACTACGTTTACATGGACATCAGTGATGGAATTATTTGCCCTAATCTGAATAAGACAACAATATGATTAAGGTGTTTACATGAGTTGCTTTTTGAATCTTCCTTTCATGATCTCGTTTGACATGTTATAGCACAACTCGACACCGTGCTATCCACATTTCCTCTGGAGTTTCATGTAATTTTGGGTGTTTCGTTCTTAATTTGTTAACTTTAACTGCAGTTTGGCACTTTCACTTTCATTCAGGAATATTTCATGCATGCCCCCTGTGACAGACGAGACTTTGGTTGCAAGTATGAATTTGATAACGCACGCCGTATGGGAAGATAAAAAAAACTCTGCATTTCTCGGTAGAAACACAGCCGTGTGTATAGAATATTCTGTCCCAAAATGCGTCGAAAATTTTACATGACAGTAATAGTTTGATTAAGGTGTTTACAATCAGAGAGCAGCAATTACAGTGGATCTTTCAGTCCATAATATTGTAATGATGTTAACGTACTGTAAACTTACTAACTAAATCATTCTGACTAAGGTATGTCTTTAAAAACTTAGAGTACTGCTGATGATACTACCTAACATTGCCATCTGAATAAACATAAACAAAGAACACTGATCACACACTTGCCAAATTTGTAGAGACAGGAACTGGAGCCGTGTCGTTTTTAAAAGAAGATGAGTGGCAAATCCGGATTCGGAGACCCATGTCTCCAAACAATTCTTCTTCTTCCACTCGTTTTAATTATGGTTGGCAGCACATCATGGCGTCTTTCTGAACACTGTAACAGGTAAAAACAGTCTTCGAAGCAATATCATGCATGTTAATGAAGTTAACCTCATTCACAATAGAGCGCACTGATTGGTTCAAACCAAGTCTATCTCATGAATTGATGAAATTTTGGAATTTATTGCTACCTAAATTACCAACAATTATACATGTTAACCAATATCAGTAAATTAACAGTTATGAAAAACAATCTGAGCTCAATTTGTTGCTAGGTGCTTTTTGGAAATAAAAGTTGCTAGGGTAGTATGAAAAGTTGCTAAATCTAGCAACAAAATTGCTATGTTGGCAACACTAATTTCGAGACCCTTTAAGATGTGATCAGGTATAAAGTAAGAAAGTAATATTCATTGATTTTCAATGGATTTTCAGCAGTCTTTGAGATCATATGATCCTCTATAAATCATAACCCTCTGATTTGATGCTTGATTTAACTATTATTATTATTCATTCAACCATTTTCGGCTTAGTCCCTTTATTAATCAGGGGTTGCCACAGTGAAATGAACTTATCCAGCATATGTTTTGTGCAGCGGATGCCCTTCCAGCTGCAACCCATCTCTGGGAAACATCCATACACATACACTACAGTTAATTTAGCCTGCTTAATTCACCTGTACTGCATGTCTTTGGACTGTGGGGGAAACCGGAGCACCCGGAGGAAACCCACGCGAACGCAGGGAGAACATGCAAACTCCACATAGAAACGCCAACTGACCCAGCCGAGGCTCGAACCAGCGACCTTCTTGCTGTGAGGCGACAGCACTACCTACTGCGCCACCGCATCGCCCAATTATTATTATTATTATTATTATTATTATTATTATTATTATTATTATTATCAGTGTCATTACTATTAGATTAAAAAAAAAAACTGTGGTGCCACTACATGTTTTTGTACAGAACGTGACTTTTTTCAGGATTAGTTGATGAACAATTTAATAACGCATCTTAAAATATTAGTAAGTATATATATATATATTCACATTTTTTTTCACATTTAATAACTTTAATACATCCTTATTGGCTCTTTTTAAGTAACAAGCCAAAATGTTTGAACTGTAGTATGTGTATACAGTACATCTGTGTAAATAATATGTGTGTGTGTGTGTCCTGCTGATCAATATCACAGTAGTCAAAACATCTTAACAGAAATCCATAATACATTTATGGCTATTTGGTTAATTTTTAACCAGTCTGCCCCTGACCTTGAGAATAATGAGGCTTGAAAAGCTGAAACCTATTCATACAGTCCAACTCAAGTCCACAAAACACTTTTAGCCAGCCTAAAACACAAAGATATTTCCAGCCAAACATTACATTAACCATCATACATCATCCAGGAAGAGTAGCTATCTTTATTCAATTGAAGAAAACAGAACAAAAAAGCAAACGCTGAGAATTACAATCATCTGAGGTATGACGAATTCAATCGATTCCAATAGCAAACCGTACAAATGGTTCAATAACAAACCTGAATCAAGTTCTTTATAATGCTCAGCGGTGTGCATTCATAAGGCAGACACATCATTTGCTGAAAAAACGGACACCGAACTGCTCTGAAAATATAGCCACATAACAGGACTAAGTGTACAGAAGATTCAAATGTCTATGTATATCATGTGCATTTGTCAGCTTTGCGTGTACAGACAGGCATTCGGGCCCCTGTGCAGTTTTTTAAAAAAGAATTTGGAGACAGATTGAGAAGTAAATGCTACATGAGAGAATAGCGAGGAGCAGCAACATACGGCACAAGCTAAAATGCATTTCGGACACCACATATCATGAGAGCTTAAGACATTTCCATTAAAACATGAACATGCTGGTTTCACAGCTATGGCAGCATAACACTTGATATTTCTCAGTAAGGCAATATTATTTTTACATAATATATAAAAAATGGCACGTTGCTTAGCACAGTGTTAAGATTGACTACATCATCTATAGGCCCGCTGTTTATCATATATACACACACGTATCAGTTCATTACTCTTTGTATAACCTTATCGTCTATGATTTAGCTTATGTTCTGTTCTGTCTGTCTGTATGTGTGCATGTGTGTGTGGAGGCACAGAGTGTGTGGGCTGGGTTACTAATTAAAATGTGTGCATTGCTGAACAAAATGTATACATGAAGGTCTCTGTATAGAAAAAAAAGAGAGCACTTGACAGATTTGACAGGTTATAGTTATGCCTTTGAGTAAACCAGAATTTTTGTTTTATGATGGCATTTCTTCTAAATGCAAAATAAAAATGCAGTTTAGAGAATGTTTGTTTGTATAAAATAACAAAAAAGTTCAATGTTTTCAGACATATCTGAATGTACACTCACTGGCCACTTTATTAGGTACACCTTACTAGTACTGGGTTGGACCCCCTTTGCCTTCAGAACTGCCTTAATCCTTTGTGGCATAGATTCAACAAGGTACTGGAAACATTCCTCAGAGATTTTAGTCCATGTTGACGTGACAGCATCACTCAGTTGCTGCCGATTTGTTGGCTGCACATTCATGATGTGAATCTCCCATTCCACCACATCCCAAAGGTGCTCTATTGGATTGAGAACTGGTGACTGTGGAGGCCAGATGAGTGAATTCATTGTCATGTTCAAGAAACCAGTCTGAGATGATCAGCGCTTCATGAAATGGTGAGTTTTCCTGCTGAAATTAGCCATCAGAAGATGGGTACACTGTGGTCATAAAGGGATGGACATGGTCAGCAACAATACTCAGGTAGACTGTGCTAAGAAAATATCCCCCACACCATTACACCACCACCACCAGCCTGAATCGTTGACACAAGAAGGGATGGATCCATGCTTTCATGTTGTTGACGACAAATTCTGGACATTTTTCTTTTTTCAGGCCATTCTCTGTAAACCCTAGAGACGGTTGTCCGTGAAAATCCCAGTAGATCTGCAGTTTCTGAAATACTCAGACCAGCCGTCTGGCATCAACAACCATGCCACGTTCAAAGTCACTTAAATCACCTTTCTTCCCCTTTCTGATGCTCGGTTTGAACTGCAGCAGATCGTCTTGACCATGTCTACATGCCTAAATGCATTTAATGCCATGTAATTGGCTGATTAGAGATTTGCATTAACAAGCAGTTGGACAGGTGTACCTAATAAAGTGGCCAGTGAGTGTACTACATGTGCACTTTTGTATAATAATATACTATAATATCTAATCACTATAATAAATAAACACAAAGAAATTTGTGTTACGAGCAGTTGAATAAGTGTACCTAATAAAGTGGCCGATGTGTGTGTGTGTGTGTGTGTGTGTATATATATATATTTTAGAAGAAATAAATATTTGGTGAAATATTTATGATTTTCAATCACACTTTACAATAAAAAAATTGTTATTCCAGCTGTTATTTGGAAAATAAAAATGCTCTAGATGACAATATTTTTATTTGACATTCGGAAGAAATGCTCTCAGACCTTATAGAATAGGGAAAAACCTCACATCCACACTCATTTTCCTTTGGCTTGCCACAGCGGAATGAACCGCCAGTTAGGCCCAATCCAAATTCTACCCATTAGCCCTTCCACTTCCCCCTACTTATCTATTTTGTTCCCCCTACCTATCTTTCTATTTACAGCATTCTCATTAAGGGGTAGGAGTGTCGTGATTCTCTTTTAATTCAATGTGTATGCATAGGCATTGTCTGTATGTTTTTGCATATTCGTTTACGCAACAACAGAATTTTTATGACTGAAAATGCATAAAAGTGGACATTTTTGAAAACGCAGCAGTTGTCGTGTTCGTGTAAACACCAGAAAACGAGAGTATTTGAAAATGATGACGTCATGCACATGGATATTACATGTTTAGGGAGGTGTAGATTAAAGGCAAGAGCAAACAAATGCACAACAATGGTGGAGTGTTGTTGTTGCTCAAGCATTAACCAACGCTTTATATAGTGTGGATTTACTTCACATTACAGCCAAACAGCAGAGACGCATCTTCTACATATACATCAACTGCACTTCCCTAGAGGTACTGTTTACTAACAAGTTAACAGTGCCAAACACTAGCCTGGCATACTTAATACAACCTTTTTGGTAGTGTTCATGTATGTGTAAAGGAGGAACGTCTGCAAGAGAAAAATCTGGCTACACTGTTGTTGTGGTAACATAGCTCTATATTAACTGCTGAGTTTTACCATTTTTAAATCCATTCAGCCCTTCTCTGGGTCTGGCGGGAGCACTTTTAGCTTAGCTTAGCATAAATCATTGAATTGAATTAGACCATTAGCATCTCGCTCAAAAATCAAAGCGTTTGATAATTTTTAAGTCTAAATACAGCACAAAACAACTTTGCGCACAAATAATCTATTAAACATCACTGCACTTGTGTTCTCTGGAATGACTACCGTATCGCAGATAACATCATGAGTCAGGTATGAGCTCGTGTTGACATGTGTGATGATGTTTGCGTCAAATATTTTCATCCCTACCCCTTCACACTGTACTTTGAGGGCTAAGGGGAAGATGTAAGCATAGGGGTGTAGAATAGAATTAGGATTGGCCCTTACTCTGGCACAACTTGTCCAATCCCCAGTGCTGGGAAACACCCACACACTCTTCCATTTACATAAACACACTCCAGCCAATTTACTTTATCCAGTTCACCTATACCACATCTTAAAATTAAGCCCAGTAAATCTATAAATACAGTGGTATAGAATGTATGCATGTATATATATATATATATATATATATATATATATATATATATATATATATATATATATATATTAGTGTAGTAAAACAATTAATTGCATCCAAAATAAGAAGTTTTAATATATTTGTGCGTACTGTGGATATTTTTGTGTATTTTAAATATATGCATGACTACATTGTATAAAATATTTGTTTATATTCATAAATAAATACATTTATATACACTATCTGAAAAAAGTCTTGTCGTCGATCCCAGTTGCAGAAGCAACAAATAATAACATGACTTGATCATTGATCATTTGGAAAAGTGGCAGAAGGTAGATTTTTCTGATGGATCATCTGTTGAACTGCATCCTAATCATCACTAATACTGAAGACCTATTGGAACCTGCATGGACCCAAAATTCTCACAGAAATCAGTCAAGTTTGGTGAAGGAAAAATCATGGTTTGGGGTTACATTCAGTATGGGGGAGTGCGAGAGATCTGCAGAGTGGATGGCAACATCAACATCCTGAGGTATCGAGACATTTCTGCTGCCCATTACATTACAAACCACAGGAGAGGGCAAATTCTTCAGCAGGATAGCACTCATACTTCAGCCTCCACATCAAAGTTCCTGAAAGCAGAGAAGGTCAAGGTGCTCCAGGATTGGCCAGCCTAGTCACCAGACAGGAACATTATTGGGCATGTCTGGGGTAAGATGAAGGAGGAGGCATGGATGATGAATCCAAAGAATCTTGAATTTTGGGAGTCCTGCAAGAACACTTTCTTTGCCATTCCAGATGACTTTGCCTTTCATATAAGCCACTTCTAATACCAAATGATCAACTAGAAGTCAAGTTATTATCTGTTTTTCCTAAAACTTGGATAGGCAACAAAACTTTTGTCAGGTAGTGTATAATAATATATGCAGATATATATATTTTAGTAATTTATGCACAGTATATGTGTGTATTTATACACAGTGCACATGTATATATTATGTAAACACAAAGTTTTTTCTCAGATGCCACTAATCATTTGACAGCACTAATATATATATATATATATATATATATATATATATATATATATATATATATATATATATATATATATATATATATATATATATATATATATATATATATATATTCAAAACACAGCAATCCTTTGTAAAATCCTTTTTATAATATAAAAGGTAAACTATTTCCCAGCTGAAGTTCCTAGCTAGAAGAAAAAACTTAATACTTTCTCCTGTACCATACTTTTAGTTTTCTCCACATATATCATATCTCCAACATAAGCTTCTGCTTCACGTCTCCTCTCTGGCTCATTGTTTAACAGTTTTTGGTCCCATTTGTCTTAGGTCTAACTGTGTGTTCGCACAATAACAGCAGCATAGCATCATAATCATGCCACTTTGTCCTCCCATATTATAATATAACTACACGAAATACACAAAATACACCATTCAATCTGACAATCCAATTCATTAGCCTGAGCTGGTATTATGAAAACACATACAGTGCCCTCCAAAAAGCATTTCAATATATTGTGTATTTAAATATTTTTAATTTAAACTGTGGATCTCTTCAGGATAAGTAAACATACAAGATAACAGCCCATTTTAGACCTTTTACATACTTATTTGCACTAAACAAGTTAGGCATCTGTACAGATTTGGCAGAACATCAACGATGATATCTGTAAATAGTACATTACGAGTCACCAAAAACTGAACATTCTTTCATTATTTACTGACGGCCATTTTGTTCTGGGGAACACAAACTGAAAACTAGTGACTAGCTGTGCAGATGATAGCAAAATTTGCTCTATATTCTCTGAAGCCATTATTCAGTGGTAATCTTCCTCTCCGATGAGCTGTCAGAACTGCTAAGACTGAATCAGTGAGTCAGTGAACTGAAAAGGTGAACAAATTGTTCTTTTCAGTCTTTTCATTTCAGTGAACGAGAACAAGGACTTCAAACAGAGAACTGAATTTATGTTGCCTTTGTCTCAGAATTTTCATAATTAGCAAAAAACTGGACATGAACGCACATGAAAGCAAGCGTGTGCGACATTTAATGTCTATAACAGTACTGCGATTGTTATTTTATAAGAATCTTGCAGTTATTTCTAGCAAATAAAATCAACATTTTATAACACATTGCTGCATGATGAAGACTATTAGAATAAAGTAATAGAATGGGCTTTGATTCAAATCTTAAAAGCAAAGTACCGGTATATCTCCATAGGTTTTTTTTAATTTAAAGATTTTAAGAAATTATATAGAATGCGTTCAGTTTTCCTAAATAAAACCTACTTCTGCATTGGTTTTTTGTATTTTTAAGATATGATATTGCTACAGGATAAGTTGGAGGTTCATTCTGCTGTGGTAACCCCTGATTAATAAAGAAACTAAGCTGAAGGAAAATGAATGATATTGTTACATGCTGTTGAGCGTGATCACAAATGTGTAACTGATTTTTAAAAGTGGTTCAAATAAACAGAAAACAAGAACTTAATATTGAGTTTCATTTTAGGCACAGTATTTTCTGTTTTGCCAATGAATTTTTTTTTTTCAAACGAGGCCAGAGAAGATTTATCAATGCAAAGCAGCAAAAGTTTAACTCACTAGCCAAGTTTCCAACTGTTTTTCTTTTCTGGGTGGTAAAACTATTTCTGACACCACACTGAATGACTTTTTAATTGTTTTGCTTTTAAAATCAAATACACTAAATGTCAGCCATGCAGTTGCAATGTCTACACTCTAATTGCACACAAATTAAGGTAAATAATTGTGATTTTTTTGTGAGTGTGATGAGGTTTGCCAATATATGGAAACACATTTATTGAGTAAATTATTTGATCTGCAAAAATATTATCCAAATCGGGGTGCCCAATCTTGGTCCTGGGGGGGTCTGTGTCATGCAGATTTTAGCTCCAACTTGCCTCAACACACTTGCACGGATGTCTCCAGAAAGCCTAGTAAGTGCTTGATTAGCTAGCCCAGGTGTGTCTGATTGAGTTTGGAACTAAACTTTGCAGGACACCGGCCCTCCAGGACGAAGTTCAGGCACCCCTGATCCAAATGATCTGGTTAAATGACCTCTCAAAACTCATATGATTGTTTTCTCTAACATTAGGAATCCACCTCCAAAAGCAAGATAACAAGGTGTTTGCTATTTTGTATTATTTTATATTGACTATTTAGTTCTCTTAGACACATGGAAATTTTCCTATAACTTTGGATGGAAACGTAGCCACTGACCTCATGACCCCGTCTGAATGGAGCTAAAGATTAAATTTTGCTTACATTTTGGTCAGTTTGTTACAAAAAGCTAGTGAAATACATTGAGACTGAATTGTAGTAGTTACTTCTGTAACTTTTATTCAATAATCATGATCACTATCATTTTTTTAAATGGCGAAACTAAGATCAGCATGACAAATCTGTTTAAATATAGATAGTATAGTCTTTTAGGCTGAAATACTCATTAGCCACTGATGCCACGTGCATATGTAAATGAACACTTCACTTTCTTTTAAATAGGCTCATTTTACAGAGTTTTACTACTTTTAAATCCATTCAGCCGATCTCTGGGGCACTTTTAGCTTAGCTTAGCATAAATCATGGAATTGGATTAGACCATTAGCATCTCGCTTAAAAATCACCAAAGAGTTTTGATCTTTTTCTTGTTTAAAGCTTGACACATTCTGTAGCTACTACATCATGTGCTTAGACCAATGGAATGGAAAGTTGTCATTTTCCTAGTTGATCTGGCTTTCCAGCGTAATAAGCAGCAATAATCAACTTGCTTATTAACTTGCATGGCTTCAGAAGGTGCAATGATATTAGATAGCGCCTGTAAATAATTTTGAGTTGTCTCTCATAAATTTGGAAAGACTTAGAAAAAATTAGGAAAGATTTTCAGGAAAATACACAAGCTTTAAATAGGAAAATTATCAAAACTATTTGTCATCTTTGAATGAGATGCTAATGGTCCAATCCAATTCAATGATTTATGCTAAGCTAAGCTAAAGGTATTCCTGCCATACCAAGAGATCAGCTGAATGGATCCCAAAATGGTAAAATTTGACTGTTCAACTCTGGGGGAGTTTTAAAATGAATCTAAAAGCCCCCAGAAATTAAAGTGTTTCTTTAAGTATTAAAAAAAAACAGAGAGTTTGTGAGACAGTCTGAATATATCGGAGGCTTTTAAAAGTTTGGTGGTCACAACACGCATTTGAACCTGTTGATATTAGGTTGTAACAATCTGTAACATAAGGCTCTCCACTTTAACATCTTAACACCTGGTGGAAACAGAGAAAGAAAAAAAAAAAGAAATGCTTTAGAAGGCACTGTAACTACAGCTAACACCTAAAACAACGTAGGACCTGGTATTCAAGCATCACAGGCAAACCCAGGACTAATTAAGCTTGTTGTCCCAAGCCTCCCTCTTCACCATCATTACCCTCCATTGTGTTTCTCTAAAAACAGAGAACATGTAAGAGTCAAAAAGCGCTCGAAATAAACTCATCTATACAACTTAACATGCAACACTTTCGCTGTACAAACGTTTCAACAGCATAGAATTAACATCTGTGAGAAATCCAACAACTCCGCTTCCAATGTGTCTTGAGAACTGTCCGCGATCACAAAATAGTAAAGATCTCCAGTTATTATATCTTATAATGCATTATTTCATAAAATAACTCTAGTTTAAAGCAGCTTTGTCCCTGTGTAGAAGCCACGGTGCACAAGAATACAGTGTTTCATTGAGTCCTGGCAAGAATTATAGTTCATTAGATGGCAAAAAAAAGAAAAGAAAATGGCACTTCTTTCCCAGCTATTGTATAACGTAACTCCCATTGTAAATGCATGTGATATATAGTGTCTTCATTGATATAAAACTGCTACATGTACAAAGGTAACATAGAAAACCTGCCATACGGTTTGCATTGCACAGCAAAGACTCTAGAAGCGCTTTGTTTACATTTCCCCTGGACACATTAATCCAAATAAAGACGAGCTCAATTGAACAAGGCAAGGTAACCGCTTGTTCAGTTATCATTATAAACTTTTTATAGTAGTGATCTCGAATGTTATAGTCATATTTAGTGATGCTAAAATACTGCACCACATCCCAATTAGATTCTCCATTCATGACAAGTTAAAATGTGCAGGAAAAAGCGCTCAAAAGGCTCCCTAGGGAGGAAAGTTCCTCCAATAATAATCAAGGCTGATATTTGAGTAAATAAACAAAACTTTGAGACTTCTTCATCTGCAAAAGGAAATATTTCATGAACCTTGATTTAATACGACGGAATATATGTAATATTCCACATACGAGCGAATGTGGGTTGATGAATCGCAGTAAAAGGATACGTCTTTAACCTGCGTGTAAACATCCCAATGCCACTGACTGTAGCTCTACATCTGTATCTTTGTAATACGCTAAACGCATTTTAGAAATAGTTCTGACACAGCAAGCGAGCATGTATTTCTGTAGTGATTGCGTTTTTTTTTGCATGTAACCAGCTGACGTTTCAGATTGTAAATCGATAACACGTTTAAACTCTCTCTGCGCACTAGCGTAGCGCTTCTGCAAAGGCTGATAGAAAGGAAACATTTCAGCTTCGTCCATTTTGTAGCGTACAACGGAGAAAGCCCATGTGGAGAATTCCCAAACGGTAAGGAATTTTCGGCCCTTGTCCCGCCGTTCGTGCAACTTTGGTTTCCAGCAGTAAGAAGGTACAATAAGACCATCGAAAAGCTTTTTATAGTCCCCTCATGGGGTCAGGTTTCTCAGAGAGTTGGTTGGTGCTTATCTGGGTTGTGCGGGTAAGCCATAGGCAGCGAGGAAGGAGGATTTGGAGGGAGGCTCTGCTACAGTGTAGTCTGACATTGGTGGCAGTACTGGGGCTGGAGGAGGTTCTAGAAGCAGGTAAGGTGTGTGGGAATCATTGACAGACACTAGGTACTCGCCATTCCAGAGGTTCCCTTCAACAACTTGAGTTGGGAATGCTTGGTATTCCTGTTCCGGGCCAGGACTAGATGGGACATCTGAGGAAAACTGCCTGGCTGTGGTTTCTGAAGTGTAGGCTCCATCGGAAACCAGCTGGAATTGTATCTTCTTCTCGTTCTCTTCTTCTTTCTTCTTCTTTTCTGGAGAGGTGTTCAGTTGTCCAGGTGAGAGCATCACTTCTCCTGCTGGTGTGAAATCACTTACTTGGGCATAAAAGTCCATGTTGACCCAGCTGGGCACAGTGGGTTGTGTTTGGATGGGCGTGTCCACCACTTCTGATTCCTGCTGGATGCCGAGGTCAGGATTGGATGAGCTGTTCCTGGAAACCACAGGGTGCTGGTGCTCTCCCTGTTCAGAATGGTTGGGAAGAAGGGAAGCCAAGTCTTCAGGATCTGGGATTTCTGGGTCATAGCAGCTAGCACGACCTGAATCGTCGTCGTTTTTTAAATTAAGGTTGTGAGAGGAACCCGAGTGGGATAGGCCCAGCAGATGCTGGGTATCAGAACTATTCTTATCTGTGGGATCGTCGATGTCCAGCTGGATGAACTCCACCCATGGGTCCTCATGGTAGAAGTCTGGCTTATACATATCATGACTGCTCAGTAAAGAATCAAGCTGGTCAAGCTTTCCATTCTGTTGGAGAACAAGAAAACATGTTGTTATTAGACAGGTGAATAAACACTATATGATTTCAGTAGTTGACACGTGGCATCTTTTTTAAACATGCATTTATGAAGAACAAAACTTAAAGTCCACGTGAACCAGAAGTTGCTACGACTTTTTAGTATGTTGATGGACTTCCAACTGAAATGCAATATTGAGAAGGAGGTGGTCTTTTTTTTAGTACATCATTTCCTAAAGCGCAAAGTAAGAGAGGTTATTATGGGCTGTTTACATATCCAGATCCCATAGTTTTTCACTATTTTGTATTAGATTTTTTGTGATAAAAATGACTGGTTTTGTGGTTGTACTTCCCAGAAATTTGCTGACAATTTTGCAATTTAAAAAATGTATTTATATGATATCTTATTTACCATATCTGGTAGCCTACTATGTTAGGTGTGAAATCTGACACAATGACAAAGACAGAAATCATAAAAAAAAAACTTATTTATTTTGGTCTCTTGTCAAGATCTAAAACAGATCTAAAATGTACCTCATCACGTACATCATGTACCTCACACATAGGACTTCCTCTACTGTAATACACCTAAAACACGGATTGCCAAAAAACTCGTCAATGGCAGGGAAGCGTTTTCTCTCATCAACAGCAGGGAAAGAGTTGAACAAAACTATTTATTGATTTGACACACAGCATAATACCAGCCATACATGTAAAAAAATGCCCTTTGATTCAGTCACGTCCAGCGGCCTTCATCCTTGCACCAATCTCCATCGTTATAAGCTGCTTGCTTTCCTGTCTGTTCTATTGCTCCATTTGTTAGATGTTTGCTCCCACTTTCTTCTGTAGTCTAAAGTGCGTCAAACGCACAAAACGCCCAATTTGCCCATATTATTCGCTCCATTTGTGCCATAGGATGTCTAATCCATCTTTGCATTGGCTTCACATGAAAATCACTTGCGCTTCATCCGCGTCTGTTTAATGCACAGGCTGTAAAACACGCCCCACCTTCCATATATTGTAACGATTGTGAGGGTGCAGGTGAGATGTCATTTTTCGTGAGACACTCAAATACATCACGTGCGCTGCGTATGTAACATCTATAAGTGATGAAAAACAATTGATTGCAAACTGAAATAAATATAATTTGATTATATGGTTTGGTATTGAATGTTTTATGGGATTATTTACTTTTTTGTGATTATTTTGCGTTTAAACTAAGAATTTTGCAGGATCGCAAAAATTTGCAACTTTTTGTTGATTTTGCATTGGATTCAGCAATCGCAAAATCGCGAAAAACTAGAGGGTCTGCATATTGCATCTTTTGCAAAAGCCATCTCCACTTTTCAGAATGCTGTGAGCACACCGCGCGTTACGTGACAAGATCTGACCAATCAGCTTCATACTTTGAATGGAATATAGACATTTCAGTAGACTAGTTACTTCAGACAAACACAGAACACCCAAACACTGCAGTGCTTTTTAATTTTCTTCATAAATAAAACTGCGTCAATGTTTCGTTAGTTTGTCACCCTCTGAGAAAGCGGTTGATGTTTGCCCAGCAATGAGAAATGACAAAGGAGCGATTTCCACGCACATTTAGACTCAACATGTAAACGGCCCTGTTATGGTCACCATGCAATCTAGCTACTGTGGATTGCTAGAGAACTACAACTCTGCCACCCAACAGACTACAAATCACAGCATGCACCGCGCACACACACCGGTTCCTAATCTCGTCTGATTGCAAACACTGAAGGAGCTCAAGGACTCATTACACAGACTATTTATACACCACATTTGCGAACACATTGCTGAGTGTTGTTTGTTTGTTTGTTTTTTTGTTAGTTAAAATGAACCTGTAACTTTACGTAGACTTTTCATTTCTATATCTAGCCATGTTCTTTAATTCTTGTGTTTTATGTTATCTACTCCTAGCCTTGTTCCAAGTTTATCTTACCTTTCTCTGGATTTTAATACTTGTCTGTTCATCAACGAAGACTTCTGGATTATCTATATGTACCTGATTGCTCCTGTTGATGACCCTTGCCTAATTTACCATCATTGTAAATAAATCTGCATTTGGATTCGCACCTTTAGGCCTTTAATATGCAGTAGCTATGGAACCTCTCAGGTTCACGTTAACAGAAGCAAATTCTGCTCCACCACTCCAAACATATAGCAATTTTTCAGACTTTCATTGAAGATTAAAAAAACAAACAATTTTTTTTTCAGCTGATTAAGTTGCGTGGATTAATTATTCACCTTAAGAATAAAAACGTGAGCTAGCAAAATAAACACGGTCATTTTTTATTTCAAGCAGACTTTAAAGCTACAGCTTGAAGTATTGTAACAATGTAAAAAAAATGCATTAAAGGAAAAGTTCACACAAACGTACACATTCTGTAATCATTTACTCAAATGTAAATTTTGGTGTGAACTATCCCTTTAAGAAAGGAACAAATGACAAGTGTGCTACCAATATTATTAGAAATGAAAAAAAAAAAAAGATCCTTTTAACAGTATTTCTGCATGTGAAAATCCCAAAACAGTGTGCATAGGTGTGTTTGTACTGGATTGCTCTTTGGGTTTAATTGTTTACTTAATGCTTCCACTGCAGTCTAAAAATGTAGTACGAGGGCTGTTTAATTAACGAGTCCCTGCGCTTTCTGGAGGTGGAAAATTACGAAAGAACACCCACAATATGTCAACAATTATGACCTTTCCAAAACAATCTCGCTCTACAGCGATCCACTCCACTGTTGCTCACAGGTGCAGTCCTTTTCACTCTAATTTTATAATGCTACAGTTTTACTTATGCAAGACCCTTCATAATGTACATAATGTATTCACCTCTCCACCATTTGTTTTGTTGGCAACTGATGTAATGCTTTTGTCATTTACTTACAAACAAACAAAGTGAAATCTTTTCTTATATTATATTTATATTAAAAACACCAGGCATTATGTTTTACAGCCTCTATTTACTATATTACACATTATCAGAATACTTGCAGTTGCTATAACAGTACAAGTATAATTATTTGTTATAAAACATTAACAAAATGATGGCATTTTATACAAAATGTTTTGTAAAATTACCTTCAGCAGCTCTGGGTCGATGCCTTTAATTTTAGGTGCAGGGATAGGTGGTAAAAAGATTACCATCAACCTGTGGAAACAAATAAAATAAAAATACATAGAACGTTGAAATACATAGAAAGTTCATATTCCAAAATTACATGAATCTAACTTATAATCAGAAATCTTCATTTTCATAGTGTTAATGTAGCTAATTTCTACAAAAATAGGATTAAATAAAGATGCATGATTTTCACTGTCTACTTTCTAAATCTACTTTCTAAAATCATTTGAATCTAATTTCTAATCCAAAAATCTTAACCTAAAATCTGATTTGTATTAATTAGAATATTACTAATAAATAAGTTAAACTAATGTAATACAATGTCTTCTTTTTGATTTTGTGATGAAAGTATACCAATAAGCATAGCACAAAAATTTGAAAGTAGATCACAATAAATTAGAAATTATATCAAATGAAGCCTCATTAAAATGAAGATGAATATTTTTATTTATATTATTATTATTTATTTATTCTTATTTTAGTAAATTATTATTACAATCAATACTAAGATAAATATTAAAGAATTATATATATATATATATATATATATATATATATATATATATATATATATATATATATATATATATATATATATAAAAATATATAAATAACCATATTGTTATTATTAGTATTGTTTTCATCATCATACTGTGAAATATTAAAATAGTATAAATATTGAAATTACAATATATTGATTTGATTAAATATTGAAATACAGTATTAGCATTATAATATTAACTGTTACATTTCTCTGTAAAGATACATTTACAATAATAAAGACATATTCATTCATATTATTGTTATAATTTTTATTTTACTATTACTATTATTATCATCAATACCACATTTAAATATTCATATATTATTAAATACAGTGCTTCCCACAGTTGTGAAGTATACAGTTGAAGTCAGAATTATTAGCCCCCTGAATCATTAGCCCCCCTGTTTATTTTTTTCCCCAATTTCTGTTTAACGGAGAGAAGCAACACATTTCTAAACAATAAACAATAACTGATTTATTTTATCTTTGCCATGATTACAGTAAATAATATTTTACTAGATATTTTTCAAGACACTTCTATACAGCTTAAAGTGACATTTAAAGGCTTAACTAGGATAATAAGGTTAACTAGGCAGGTTAGGGCAATTAGGCAAGTTATTGTATAACGATTTTTTGTTCTGTAGACAGTCTAAAAAATTAGCTTAAAGGGGCTAATAGTTTTGACCTTAAAATGGTTCATAAAAAATTAAAAACTGCTTTTATTCTAGCCAAAATAAAACAAATAAGACTTTCTCCAGAAGAAAAAAATATTTTCAGACATACTGTGAAAATTTGTGGAAATATTTAAAAAAGAAAAAAAAAATGAAAAGGGGGGCTAATAATTCTGACTTCAACTGTACTTGCGGTGGTAGACGGGTTTAAACAGACCTATTACCCACACCACATGACTAGTTAACGATATGCGACAAACAAAACAAATAGATTTTTAACAATAATTTTATTTATTAATAAACTGTTATAAACTGTTTCTTTTCAATGATTTAAAGTTACAAAAAGGCTGTTAAATTTAAAAAAGAAATCCACAATTTCTTTGTTTTTTTATGCTATTCCAAAGCCATGTGCACCCACTGACAGGTAAAATCTGCTTCTCTTCATGTAAAACGTGTAGATTATTTAAATAAGGTAAATAAGTTGATTAACCATTTCTAATGCTGTACAAATATTTTGCAGCCAATTTAATTTCGTCCTCTCTTAGTATTTTGTAAATTTTTTCTGAGTAGTTCAGATTAAACATTAAATCCCGATCATTTTAGTTGATTTAGAAATGTCGGCCGGACGCAAAAAAAGCATCTCTGTGGGTCTGCAGAGCAGGAAAGACTGTCTGTGGTGACCATTCTCACGCAATACAAAATGGGTAAACTAAAGAAGATTTTCCACTTCGTAACCGATCGTGGAGGTTTAGTTACATTAAGCAGATACAAAAAAAGTGTAAAAGCATGATAATAATACAAAAAAAAGTGTCACTAAATATACTAGGGTGGCCGTTATTATACCTGGGCGGCCCGCCCAAGTAAACTCTATGTGTGGGAAGCACTGAAATATTTCAATAACCCTGAATTGATTGAAATATAATTGTACTATTATTGATATTATATTTTTCTTTGAAAGATACATATACAATAATAATAATAATAATAATAATAATAATAATAATAATAATAATAATAATAATAATAATAATAAAACTCCCTTACCTCTGCTGCTGGGAGATGACAATGAAGATCAGAAGAATCACAACCCCAATCAGTATAAAACTCAACACCAGCGCCATCGGAAACGTTGATTCTGTTACAAAAAAAAAAAACAAGTCTGAAACTGGAGTGCTGAACTGATTGATGCTGCACATCTGCTTTCACTTTGCTGACTTGCAAGTCAAGTTGTTTGGCGCTGACCTACCTTTGCTTGGTATCTGTGCCACTTGCACAAATACGCTGTTGCTGAATTCGCCAAAGTTGTTGAAGGCTGACATCTTACAGCGTACCCGCACTTCATACTCTTTATCGGTGTGCAGACCGTAGATGGACTGCTGTGTGCCGCTTTCCAGCTCCTGCTGTGGTAAAAGAGGATGAAAGCGTAAATAAGAAAAGATCGAGCAATAAACTGGCATTTGTGAGCCATTACATTTACTCAGAGAGACGAATGGACATGTCAGAAGAACGGCATTTTTCTCCAGGCCTGTCAGTTTAATGTGTTTACGTCGTAAACAGATTTAATGCACTAATTTAGTAGGCAGATCAACAAACTCTATGGCAAAATAGACTGCAGTGGCTCATAGGTCGATGACATGGGAAAACATATTAAAATATTAGGTAGGGTAAATAAAATAAAATAAGATTATTGTTATCATTTTAAAAATTAAAGCAATAAAGAAAAAAATATTTGATTGACATTAACAGTTTGAATTTGATCAAATTAACCATGTAAATAAATAAAAATTGAATAAAATGCACATAAATCAAGCAATCAATAAACTTACTGTAATATTAAGTAGGGTATTCATTTTCAAGTTTATTGATTGATTTGTTTATGTGCATTTTATTTATTGAATAAATAACCATGTAAATAAATACAAATTAAATAAAATGCACAAAAATAAATGAGTCAATAAACAGAGTGTTATATTGAGTGGGAAATTGGGAGATTGATGTGCATTTTTTTAATTTATAAAGTAATTAAATTTATTTAATTAATAAAGGTTATTTATCATGTTATTTTATTTACATGGTTATATATTCATTAAATAAAATGTACATAAGCAAATCAATCAATAAACTAAGTGTTATACCGAGTAGGGAAAACGTATAATATACCCTAAGAAATGTTTTAGAAATGTTTCCAAATAATTTTTTTGCCCCATTCATATATACTACTTACATTTAATCATCATTTTAATTAACATCAATGTCTGCAGTCTACAAAGAAACAATTTACAAACTGTAACAACAAAAATACATCTAAACCAGCAATAAACAATAAAGAAAACAATAAACTATACAGAAGGCTTTTGCATTTTAGACTGGGTCCCTTTTAAAGTGAAGCCTGTATCTGTGGCATCTAAAAATCGAATACACTCAAATAACTAGATTTATTTTGAATTTGATCGATTTCTTTTATTTGGCACATCTCTTGGATCACATTTCTTCCTCCTTTTTCCTCTTCATTGTTGAAACTTAGCTTTTCTTTTGTGTATATTTATCCAAAAACAGTTAATTATGTGTAAAATGTATTCTCCCTATAGAGAATGTTTAGTTTCACTCAAGCCATTTATTGCAACCCAACAGCACTGGGAAAAACACATTATTTTTCCACTTTGAAATGTTACGACTCCTGCTCTTAGAAGAAACCATCAATTTTTGAAGCATTAACATTACTTTTTTTTGTACTGCTCCAGCTTTAACACCGTATCTTAACCCACAAAAAAGAACAACTGTCAAGATCCTCACTAAAATCATCCTTAAAGTTTATAACTGTGAAATCTCTTGAGGATAGCAAAAAAAAAAGCTCATGTACTGCTGTAAAGCCTACAGGAACAACTATAACAGTGAATCACTGGATCTATTGAGGCCTGCCAGCATACGGCAGTGATTTAACACGTGGCTCTCTGTGGTTTTGGTGAGTCTGCTCATTTTGGGCAGGACCGCTTGGCAGGACGGGGGAACGTGGCTGTTCGGGAGTACAAACCCAAAAGACCTCCTCAAAATCCTGCCAATCTTCCCGAACCAAGCCTGAATTACAGAGCACGCACGATCATTTTAGAATGAAAACTGGCTTATAACGCATCTCCAAAACAAAATAGTTTTCCCCAGAATACAGTAAATAGGCTGGTATAGCTAATTTCCTCTGCCGCAATGTCTGGAGTCCACATAGAGACAAGATGATTAAAACATGGAGTGTGTGATGGTCTGGTGAACTCCACAGCTTCACTTTGCAGGATGATTTCTTTAGGATTATGTTATTTTAGCTTGATTCTGATTGGCTGAAAAAAAAATTATCACGTTGAAAGGTATAGTTCACCCAAAAATGAACATCATTTATTCACCCTCAGGCTATCTGAGATGTAGATGGCAAGTTTTAAGAATGTTTATTAGCTAATGTGCTCAAAAACAGTAACAAAATTTGCATTATATACAATTGATATAAACATCCAAAGCTTGTAGTTTGTCACTTCCGCCTAAATGGGTCAATGTTTTTGTTTCACGTTAGCTCATACTTCAATTTTTCATCAAATCTTGACCAATCAAATGCTCTCTAGCATCTGACATGCCCTGCCCCATCAAGATGGTTCTCATTTGATTTTCATTTCATGCGTTTGAGCTTAACCACTCTCACTGGCCAATCTGTGATAAAAACTAAATGTTATTGGCTTTTTTTTTAAAGGGGAGAAGCTAAGTTGTCCCATCCTCTCTTTATTTTTTCAGTTGAGATTACATCAAACATTGAATAAAAAATGCACATATTAAAGCATTTCACGGGAACTTTGAGGAAGATTCTTTTAGTTTAAAACTGTTACTTGACCTTACAGATACTAACACTTTTAGAATCAAAAAAATAAATAAAATACAGGCGAAACGAAATTACTACCCCTGGCTCACAAAGGTAAATTAAAGTCTTATGAAGCACAACAATTAGCATGCTTAAGGCTGTTTGCTGAAGCTATCAAGGTAATGTTATAAAACAAGAGGAAAAAAGGCAACAATACAACAAGTCAAACCTTGAGGCAGATAGGCTACAGCAGCAGAAGAAGAACAGGAAACTGAGGCTACAACTCGCACAGTCTCACCAAAATTGGACAATAAAACTTTGGAAAAAATGTTTTCTGGTCTGAGGAGTCTCAATTTCTGCTGCGACATTTGGATTGTAGGGTCAGAATTTGCCATCAACAACATGAAAGAATGGATCATCCTGCCTTGTATCAGTGGTTCAGACTGGTGGTGGTGGTGTAATGGTGTGGGGGATATTTTCTTGGCACACTTTTAGCCCATTAGTACAAATTGAGCAACGTGTTAACACCACAGCCTACCAGAGTATTGTTGCTGACCATGTCCATGCCTTTATGACCACAGTGTACCCATCTTCTGATGGCTACTTCCAGCAGGATAACGTGCACCATGTCAAAGCACAAATCATCTCAGACTCAGATTTTCTTGAACATGACATGATTGTTTTTAATTGAGTTCACTGTACTCAAACGGCCTATACATCCATCTGATTTCAATCCAATAGAGCCCCTTTGGGATGTGGTGGAATGGGAGATTCGCATCATGGATTTGCAGCTGGCAAATCTGCAGCAACTGCATGATGCTATCTTGTCAAAATGGAGCAAAATCTCTGAGGAATATTTCCAGTACCTTGTTGAATCTATGCCACAAAGGATTTAGGCAGTTCTGAAGGCCAAAGTGGGTCCAACCCGGTACTAGTAAGGTGTACCTAATAAAGTGGCCGTTGAGTGTATGCTGAAAAACACTGAAAAAAAAAAACAGTCATTGACTTCTATTGAATTAATTATTCCTAATTTGGATGTCAATGGCTGCTTTTTTCTCAAAATTCTTCACAGTATCTTGTTTTGTGTTCAACGGAAGAAAGAAACGTTTACACTTTTGTGCTATCCCTTTAAGAAATTGTCTAGGAGACCTCTGAATCTGGTGCATGTGTTGGTCATTTCACTCATGAATGCTGAATTAAATACTCCAATTCATGTTGTGGTTGCACCACCACAAAATAAACAAGTGTGTAATCATCAATTATTCCTAGACCTTCAGTATTAGCTATCTTTAACCTCTTTGTTTCTCTCTTCAGTGAGTGGTGCTAGAAACATACCATCTCCCAGTAGGTGGTGTTCTTGACCCGGTACTGGAGCTGGTACACCAGACTCATCCAGCCTGTCTTCACATCAGCTGAAGGAGGAGGGGTCCAACGCACAAGGACATCAAAGTGCAACCCTGAACGACTCACATTCAGCAGAGTCCAATTCAGCCCAACTGGTGGATCAGGATACACTGTGAGGTCAAAACACACAGCGGGGTAAGCTTAAGCATACTTATTAACATATGTACAGTCAAACAATTAAATTATGCTCCACTTAATAATGCAGGTAAACACAGTTCAAAGTCTCTATGGATTACACGATGTTTATTGTCGGTAGAACAATCACTGTGTCAGATAGAACCATAAATTAAACTAATATGCCAGACTACACATTGCTTTGCGATCCATCATCATGTGGCATCTACCACTGCCATTATTCTGTCATCACGAAGCCAGCGCATTACATCACAAATGTCTCTGTAATTGTCTATCAAGTGTTTCTCACTGATGTTAGTTAGTCCCCAATATACTGTATATGCGTGTGTGTGAAATCCCTAAACAAAAATTGTGGATTAATTTTGTGCTAGCAAGTAGCGCGTTTGGCTACAGGTTTACAGTTAACGGCTATAAGCAAAGACAGACATTTCAAAGATACACTCACAAAAATTACCTGGGCTCTGTCCGAAATCACCTACTACTCAGTAGGTAATGCATTTGAATTTACTATCGCCCATTATAAAAGTACGTTCTATACAGTATGAATTTGAGAAGTTTAAGTAAAGTTTCATAAACTAATTTCGAGAGGAGCACGTGATATGATTGAGCATGACTGGCCGCTCATCTGTAATCAGTAATAATCCAATCAGAGTGATCCTAGTTTACTATAAATGGATCATTTTCTTCCTACTGCTCTATCTTCGTTTGGAAGAATCCCCCTTCCACCCCATCTCCTCCTTTTCCTCCCCTTTCTAAAGGGGGAGCTCTCGAGACCTACCTGATCTCAGATCTCCTGATATGCTTATTGACTGGGCGGGAGCCCTGGGCTCAAATACCTCAGAGCTCAGGGTTCTCTCCCGGGACAGCATGCCAAACCTGCTTTAAACGCCAAGCATATCTAAGTGGGAACTCTTGAAATGGAACTCAGAACTACATCCGCCATTTTGTAATGACCCACGTCAGTTGTGTCGCTTCACTCCCATTCATGAATTATCTCACGTGGCATCATTGCATAGCGTAGCGTGCATCGAATGCACACTTCAGAATCTTGCCGGAAGTAGCAGGTCATCTTGGTACCTCTTCCATAGGTGTTTTTCGAATACGATGAATTCGGACATACTACTCGACTCGCATACTGTTTTTAGCATACTATATAGTATGGAAGTATGCAATTTCAGATGCAGCCTAGGATATTATATTGAATGAGAACATAATGAGTGTTTATGACACGCTCCACAAGATGAAACTATTGAATCTTGTCTCCCAATGCCCAAATATCGTTTATAAATCACCATGACACTCTACGTCAAGCAAACTGTTCCAAAATAGGGACATAATAGAGTAATCTGAACCGGGTTTAAGAGACCAATCACTCTGACTAGCATGGAAATGGGTCAATGAAATATTACTGAGCGGAATCTTCATGCGAAGCCACTCCCGTATATATTTAGGTATTCTCTGCAGTACAGGACCTGATAGAGTCCCATGTTGTCAATAAAAGAGCAGTTTCTTTAGCCTGTGGGACTCATACTTCAGAATTTATTCAATTCAATTCATGTTTATTTCTATAGCGCTTTTACAATGTAGATTACGTCAAAGCAGCTTAACAAGAAGTTCTAGTAAATTGAAACTGTGTCAGTCCAGTTTTATCTTTAAAGTTCAATTTAGTTCAGTTCAGGGTGGCTTAATTTTTATTGTTGAAAGTCCTAATGCTGAAGAGCAAATCCATCGATGTGCAAGTCCCAAACCAAGAAAGCCAGTGGTAAGAAACAAATCTTCACCAATTGATGAAAGTGAAGAAGAAAAAAACCTCGAGAGAAACCAGACTCAGTTGAAAGTGGAAGTTTAGAAGTGACTAATGTAATGCTTCCACACTCGTGGCCCTTACAGTTTTTCACCAATGGCCAGTAGGTTGCATTGAAGACTAGTTAGAGTACATCCTTTCACACCATGAGCTCCCCAGCAGGGTCCAAGCAGTCGGGTAAGGCTAACACACCACTTACTGCCCCTAATCTCGCTTCCTAGGATAGGCATTTTTATTTTGTCATACTGCCCTATCACCGGTGCATCAGCAATCTGTCCTTTTAGTTCGGCTTGCACAGAGTCTGTCAGCCTTGCTAATGTTGTCCAGCTTGTCTTGCTGACACATTTGGTCAATCCGACTCCGCTATACAATTCACCATCCTCCCTAAACTAGAGATGTATCTGTTTATTCTGCTCACTCTTCTAGTAAATTTGTCATCTGGCAATCCCTAGCTGGAGTTCCTCTGGCAATCTGATTCGACAACGCTTTCTAGTCACCTCCAGATTAAGGAGAATGGTAAACTGAATCGCATTGCTGAGTCAGATTGTCCAGCATGAAGAAATAGAAATAGCAGTCAAGGTCCCTTCACCGTAACACACCATGGTACTTTTTCAATGCAACATTTTCCCTTTTGGTAAACTTTCCAAACTATGGGATAACCAAATACTGCTGTTTAATGGAATAACTGATTACCCCAGTACATATTAGTCATTCACAATGTTAACCATTAAAAATGATAACATTTAAACATTATTTTTAACATAATAACTTTTAAGATTGTTACTTTTACTTGAGTAAAAATCAAAAATTTCTGCAAGTAATTTGTTTGGATTTTGGGTACTTTACCCACCTCTGGCCTAGTGTGAGTTCATTGTCAGCTAGCTAGACTGTACGGTCTATATATATATATATATATATATATATATATATATATATATATATATATATATATATATATATATATATATATCAACATTATTTTCCCAACAAGTCTGTGGTCTTCGCAGCGCCCTTTTTATTTGGACTAGGAATGCTTTCCCAACAAACTGATTTAAAATAAACTTTATAATCTCTTGTAAGATAGGAAATCTGTAACAATCCCTCATAAGCTAGGTAACCTGCATACCCCATAATTATTCTGATTACTGAACTTGTAATACAGGCCTCCGGTTACGCTTTTGGTGGCGCTTTGCCTGCACATGCCTGGACATGTCAGAATTGCCCCAAAACTTAATATTTGGTATAGTGGTTGCAATGTTTTCAATAGAAATCTCACATTATATTATGAGTCATCATATTTACACAGGAGTGGCTTTGCATACAAAATTCATTGGCCAAATTTTATTGTGACTCAGGGTGATTGGTCTCCAACACTATTTGGAATCCTCACACGATCATCACGGCATTTTGTATCCATCCCCTCTTTCATGCAATGTGGTTTCCATTTGAAATATGTACACTAGAAAGGCTCATCCTTTTTCAGAGTCTCTGGTTTATCTCTTGTAAAAAAAGTCGATGTACCCATTAAAACTATATATTGAAGCCTTATAATCTCCATACAAGTGCTCATCAAAAAAAGGGGGTCTCCTCCTACTCCTCGAGCCACTGGTAGCTTGCTTTGGTCTAAGATTGGTCAGAGGGCAAAAAACAATCAGAGACTCGACCAAGCCCTAGAAGTTACTGTGGAAAAGAGACTGCTCCTGGCAAGCACTAGCAGACTGGCTTTAGGCCTGACAGAGCAAACATGGCTAATGAGCAGATTGACAGAACTCACCTATGTTCTCCACTGTGAAGCAGGCCTCATCATAGGTTGTGTTCTGAGGAACCGAGCGCAGCTGGATGCAGTAGGAGGTCCAGATTCGTGTGAAGGTCTTGTTGAAGTAGCACTCGTTTTCCACAGTATGCGTGTAGTCAGGGCACTCATACCACTCACTGGACAGGGCTCTGGACACCAATCCATAATAAAACCAAAGTATTAGAAATATACATGACAATCCCTTACACTGCAGTACATAAAGCTGACAATCTATTTAGAAAAGACAATAAAAATATGAAATGACAATAATCTACACTGAAATAATGCAGTGTGTATTCTACACCACAATTTTAAACAGATTTTAAAGGCCATCTATGGTAAAAAAATCTACTTTTCAAGCTGTTTGGACAGACATACGTGCATGTATGGTGTATAGATCGTCATATTGAGGTGATATAAGCACACCCAGTGCTTTTTTTTTCAATTTAACAACATAAAAAACGGTGGACCAATTGGAGCGGTTTTCAGATCGACCGCAACTTTACGTAGGAGTGTAGTCCCCCCGCCCACCAATATTGATTGACAGGCGCGTCATCATATCCTCAGTTTGTTGATTCACGTCCGTCATTTTCAGCGTGAGTCGAAGCGATATCACTAAAGGAACACCCTAGCTCTATTTTTAGATGCAAGGCTCATTGGGCTCAACACAAGAGCAATATTCTCCACATTATTGCTTTAATCGGAATTATTGGTTGTATCTTTAGGTAGGTTTGCAAACATGTGTACTTCTCATTGAGTCTACCTTATACTTCAGCCGTTTGCATTTCTCGCGATCACAGAAGCTCCCTGTGATCTTAACTAGGTGCTGCTGTACCTGATGCTGTGCCATGCGTTTTAGAATTCTAAACATAGGTTTCTATCAGGGTACACACAACGGCATGACGATTCGGGACACTTCATGTTTCTGCCGCGCCACAGAGAGTGTCTGGTGTGCCGTGTCGCGGCTTCGAGCGACGCATCCCGTGCCTCAGTCAAAGTTAATTCAGTGTGCGTGGTTATTAGTCTCGGTGTACAAGCTCGGTACTTGAAACTAGCACACAGTTGGCTGTAAAACTATACAAAGATACAAATGATTTTGTACTCTCTGCTTGGTCTGTGTCCAAGTCGTATATGTACGACTGATTGCTGATCCTCTCACTCCTGCTCCTTCTCTCAGTCTGCCCAAACACAGAGCGGGTGAGCTCATGGCTCCGCCCCCTTGTTACGTTGGGCGGAAAGCCGAAACTAGTCTACATGTGAAGGAACACACCCCTAAATCAGCGAACTGTGGACACGCCCCAACATGACACTTTTTAACACATTATAATAAAAAAAATCTGAATTGTGTTTTAAACTGAACCTAAACTGGCACACTCAGAAGAACCATTATATTAATATTAAATCATAAAAAAAGAGGTAAACTATGTGCCCTTTAATGATTATTTTACATGTATTATTATAGTTTTCACGCATGTAGCATTTATGACCACATACGGAGTCAAAACATGTTCTTTATACTTTGAGGAATTCTTTTTACACATCACAAGACTATTAAGAAGCACAAATATCTGATTACAAGTGACAGCTAAAGAATGGTACAACAAAAAAAGCTGATTAAAAGTGATGAAATACCACATTTTATAATAATATATCGCATTTTATGATCTGAAACGTGCTGTGGCTTATATTCCAAGTCAGCTTACATAATGTAATTAATGTAAATGAAGCAAAACATTCATGTACTTGGATTTGTATCAAATGAGACAGACATTTACATTTTGCACAGGGCATTTCCCACACTCCACTAGTTTCAGTTTCAATTTAGATAAACTTTAGGCTTAATTTTGGTTCATTTTATTACTTATTATTTAGAGATATATGTACATTATTTCTGAATGATATTATACAATTTACACAGGTTTTTTTTGTTTCTTCTCAACAATGTTGATCGGTGCGACTTATAATCATTTGCAGCCTACAATATACTCTAATAAACTTTAAGTGATGTTGACGGTCCACCAAAAAAACAAACACATATTTAAATATTAAGAATCTGCAGCATCTGCACCTCTATCTATAGGTGTCTTTATGAAACCTGTTGTTTTGATGTTTATCTCACTTTGTCTGATAGAAGAACCTGAGGGCTCCAGGCTCAGAGAGGTTCTGGAAGGTTCCAGCGCTCCACCAGCAACGGAAAGTCACCAGCTCGGTGGAGCGACAGCTTGTAAAATGAGGTTCTTTCATTGCATCAGACTCTGAAAGAGAAGGGAGCATGGAACATCATGTCAAACAGTATAAAATTGGGTATAAACCATTAGAGAATAGTATAACACATCAATAAAATTGTCTGTACTGTTTGTAAAGCCATAATTGGTATGTTTTGAAAGATGCAGTGAAAAAAGTGATTTGTACACAGCAAAATGTAAGTGAACAGATTATAGAATATCCAATTTAATCATTTTTAAAACAATCCACAATAAGCAGATGGACTGACTAAATGTGAGGTGCTCAGTTTTGGGTATGAAAGGACCATCTTTGTCTTTGCAAGCAAACCTTGATCATGGGTAAACATTTTGTGTCATAAGAAAGTTGTCAAATAAAGTCACCACAAAATGAGGTTTTAAAACTACAACATACACAATTGTGATAAGATTCAGAGCCTCCAGAGAAGGAAAAACAATCATTAAGAGCTCAGATTTAAAGATCAAAGGATCCATACAGAAATTCATGAGGGACAGATGCACAAACCACACGTCTATTATGTCATAGAAGGGTAGCAAAGCAAATGTGCAAAGGTACTATTGGAATTAGCTATGTGTCCGTCCACCTACTTTTATGCACATTTTAGATATGCGCATAAAAAAGATGGAAACGCCAAATGCGCATAACTGAGTAGGGTAAACTTTTTATTCAATAAGAAAGAAACACCATAAACTACGATGGAAACAATTTTACTGACCAAATGACAGTATGCACATTAAAAAAGTCACGTGATTTCATCATAAGAGATCATGTGATGATAAAAAAGTGTGTCAATGGACAAACCAGAAGGAATAGTCAATAGTCAATCCCACGCCTTCAAAGGCTTCTCCTACTGCAGCAAATTCTGTTTTTACTTTTGATATTTGGCTCCAGTTAATCAGGACGTGACGATTTTGTTCTCTTTGAATCGTTGGATGGAAACGCTGCAGTATTTGCATGTCTTTTATAAGATATTCAAGTTTTGCGCATAAATTTAATTTGCATCTTTGGATGAAATCAAAGCTACTGACTCAGAATTTGAGGTTTTGAAAACATCTCCATTAGACTATTTTTTGAAAAAAGAGGGTGTGTTTTGTATTTTTTAAAGAAAATGAAAAAAGGCAGTTCTTTTATAGTCTCCATTTTGTTATAAATATGCATACAGTGAAATTTACGGTCATATAAATATGTAGCTACACGACGCCTCAACATTTTTGGTGTTTGTTAAGTTGTTAATATCAAAATGAAAATAGGCAGTTCCTTATTTCATGTTTCCTTTTCCTTTTGAACATTTACCCCAATGTGTCCTCGGGAGCTTGTTTTCCATATCAAACTTGCGAATTCTGAACTTAAGGAAAGAATGCAAGACTGAAATTTGTGCACTTATTACTGAGGAAAAAGCCGCAATTAGAGGGGCAAATGTCTGCAACCATGCCTCCCTTTTCAGATGTCTCAGTTTTCCCCCAACCAACACAGCCTCTTTTAGTGTGGATAGCGTGGTAGTGTGGACGGACGGACGGCGTAACCGTAGCAAAACTTATGCATTTTAAAATGAAAACATATTAGTGTAAACAGGGCCTAGGTCTGACTCCTATTGAATATATATGGCTCATCATGAAAAAGGGAATCAGACAGCTGAGAAGGCACAGTCTAGTATCATGTCAGATCTGTCCCAAAATTTTAAAGTGTGTAAAAGCCATTGAATAGAAACTTGATTACATTTATAGAATACAATTTATTTGATTAGTCAAAAAAATGTAAATTATTTATTCTTTGTACTGTTGTCAATGAAATAAAGGTTAAAGTCTGCTCAAGCCAGAAGTTGCTGCTAATTTTTATTTCAGAGTCATGCATTTCCAATTGAAACAGAATACTGAGTAGGGGCGGGGTTTTATTTTAGGCTCCTCCTGTTATCGCAGCAAACTAGTGTTTGGAGGGGTGTGGCTATGCATATCTCGCCTAAACCCTCAAACTGACATCATCAGAGAAGGAATGCCATTTCAGAGCAGAAGCAAATGCTGAAATTTTAGTTAAAAATTACCAAAACAAATTGTTTTTTTCAATGAATTTACCGTTCACTAAATCAATTGTTTACTTTAAAACTGTTAATGTGTTCAAGCAAAATAAACAGTAATTTCTGATTTCATGCAGACTTTAAAGAGCATTAACCAAACAATTCTCATTTATTATCGCATTTTACAACTTCTTCAGAATCCAGGTTGTATGTTATCTTTTAGCACATTGTCAGCTCCGTCCTCTGCATTTGAGCTCCTCTGGTGCCAAGTTTACCAGCAGTCCTCTGCCGTCCTCTGCTTTTTGCGCAGCCATAAATAAGTCTTGGAGGGTGCAATTGATTTCTCCTCCTCTATTTCTTCGCTCCTTGCCTAACTGCAGTATAAATCAGCACAGCTAACACATGGCACCAAATCCGCGAGGTATCAAGATTTTCTATGACACCCTGTTTTCATTCGATCCCTTTCTAAATTGTGCCTGTAAAAGCTTCAATTTATGGTGGATTTGGGAATAGAGAGGACCGTTAAAAAAATCTAATTTACTCTGAAGAAACGTTTCTGCTGAGGATCCCCCACACCCCTATTTTTCCCATTCTCCGTGGTCCAGTCCGCTTGTGGTGACAACAAGATGAATTTCCCCCCGTCTCACAGCTGCTGAGCGCAACAAAACTACACCCACAGCCACACTGGGCAGGACTGAGCATGTGGAGAAGTGATTTTCAGTGCGAGTTCACACGCATGCAACAACATACACATTAAAAGAGAAACCCACACGTTAAAAGTCATATTTTTCTAATGATTTTATAAACGGAGATATTTGAAAATCTCTTTATAATGAATGAATGCATTTATATAGCACATTTACTCAGCATTACTGATCACCCAAAGTGCTTAACAATCATATCAAAGGGTCTATAATGCTAAATATGAATATTCAATACTCAAAAGGTTTTAATTAAGAAAACAGCCATTCTCTAACTTCTTAGGCTGCCTATGAGAGCCACAAGGATTTAGAATAATTTATAATGCTTAAAATGTTCAAGAAAATGCTTATTTTAAAAAATAGCAACAATAATTTGCATCTTTTGATGCCAAACTAATGTATTATAAAAAAAAGGGATTAGACTATGATATTTCATCATGTTTAATGTTGATGTTTCATATTTAATTAGTCTATATTGTTATGTAATGTACAGTACTTTAAAATAAAACCATTGTTGTAAGTCTGCATGATTCTGGCTAAAATGAGAACCAGGTTTTTTTTTTTTTTTGCTTAAAATCAAGATCACGATTTTCTCCCGATTCTGTAGATGTAAAATAAAGGTTAATATGAGTAGGCTATTGTTATTTCTCAAACATATGATAAAACAACAATAACAAAATTAGGCCTATGTGCAAGTCTACTGTTGGTTAAAATGCTGCATTTTGTATACAGTAGACTTGGAACTTGAACAGACATTAAATATGTCCTGGTTATTAATTCACAGTAAAGTGATGCATCAGAATACAACTATTTATAAATCAAAAGTTGAATTATTATGTTTCAGTCATATGCTTGTCATGTGTCATTGACAACATTATTAGACCATTTTTTTCACTAGTAAAATGAGACATTTGTCATTATTAGATTTCCTCCTGCATTATATAACACAGTAACCATTTATATTCATGCACAATACTGTGTTAGCTAGAAAAAACATATCAAATGCTTGTAATCATTATTCTAAAATGCGATATGATCATTTAAATGATGTGCATGCTGATTTCACTTTCACTGCCGAGTGCGCTCATGGCTGCCATCACTTTGTAAAACAAAAAATATATGCAAATAAATCATACTTCCCGTTAGGGCTGCACGATTCTGGCAAAAATGTGAATCACGTTTTTTTTTGCTTAAAATCAAGATCGCGATTTTCTCACGACTTTCAACATGTCCGGTTTGTTAATTCACAGTAAAATGATGACATCAGAATACAACTATTTATAATTATAAAGTTGATTTATTATGTTTAGGACATGTGCTTGTCATCTGCCATTGACAACATTATTAGACTACTTGTTTTCACTGGTAAAATTTGAATTTTGTCATTATCAGATTCCTTCTTGCATTATATTCAACATTATAGATAGGCTAGGGTTGTTATACTGAACACCGTAAACATTTATTTTCACGCACAACACTTTGTGTTCGCTATGAAAGAAAAAAAAAACATATCAAATGCTTGTCTTAATCATAAATCTAAAATGCGATATGATCATTTAAATGATGTGCGCACAGGTTTCAATTTCACTTCTGAGTGCGACTCATGGATGCTGTCACTGTGAGAAAAACACATACATGCAAATCAAACCTCCAGCACGGCCCTGAAACGATCGCCCTGTGCAACAAACTGAATGTTATTTACAACTCCATTACCTGTTTTCACAGCCTATGCAGGTTCGGTTCACTAATGAAGGCATCATTAGCGTGCACGCGCGCGTTCCCAGAAGTAAACAAACAGCTCGCGGTCAGCTCACGAGTGATTTCGCAGCCGCGAATACATCATTACATGAAGACAGAATTGTCATTTTTGGGTGGGTTATACCTTATAAATACAGTATGTGCCACTTTTAACACCATTTGAAGGTGTCAATGTTGCTGTGAAGACTTGTGTGACTGCCTTGCTTCTCTCCTGACCTTGAAAATATAATGAATTGTAGAAAAGCTGAATTAAGATCGTGTGTAGGGTCGAATCAAGATTGTGATCTTTTTTCGATTAATCGTGCAGCCCTACTTCCCGTGTGGCTACCTGTTATTCACAGCCTATGCAGTATTCTATTGTAATATTCTTAATTATATTGGCGGGCACATGCACGCCCTCTCAGAAGTAAACAAACAGTGCGTTAGCTCATGCGTGACTTCGTGGTTGCGTATACGTCATTACATTAAGACAGAAATGACATTTTTGAGTGAATTATACCTTATAAATACAGTATGTGACACTTTTAACACCATTTGGAGGTGTCCATGTTGCTGAGCAACGTATATAAAACAATGTGAAGACTTGTCCGAACACCTTTGCGTTTCTCTCCAGACCTTGAAAATATAATTAGCTGAATCGTAGAAAAGCTGAATTAAGATTGTGTATAAGGTCGAATCGAGATCGTGATGCTTTTTTAATTAATCGTGCAGCCCTACATTGTTGTAGTTTGACAATAATGACCTGATCTGTTCACATCATGCTGGCGAATTTAGAGGTTCTGCAAATCTTCCCAAATTGCACAGATCATATGGTTTATTTACTGCCGTTTTCTCGCCACTATATTTTTCTTCTGTTTTCTTAGAGTGCAGTAACTGTTTACATATTTTGTATGTTACTCTCAGCATGATAAACAATGACTGGATGTTCATTATCAGTATATCACAGCAAATGTATGTCCAACTTCTTTAAACTTTTAGGTGAAGCATGAGTTTCATTCTTCAGTTGATCACAAAAGATTAAAGAAAGCTTAACATTTGTAAACATTGACTTCCATAGTATGAAACACAAACACTATGGAAGTTTCCAACATTTAAAAAAAAAATAAAATAAAATAAAATAAAAAAAAATAAAAAAAAAAAAAAAAAAATATATATATATATATATATATATATATATATATATATATATATATATATATATATATATATATATATATATATATATATATATATATATATTTTTTTTTTTTTATATATATATAGACAGAATTTATCTTTTTGGGTTCCCTTTAAGTTTCTAGATGGCGTTCAAAGCAGTTTTATGTTAGACTATAAGTATTGAAAATGAATTGATTATATCATAATTAGCAAATCTTAAAATTCCGTAATTTTGACTATTAGTTAAATGGTTTAAAATGTGCACTATCTATCTATATATCTATCTATTTGTCTATCTATCTGTCCGTCCATCCGTCCGTCCGTCCGTCCATCCGTCCATCTTCAAATAGTTATTTTGTTGCAGTATAGATAAAAAAGGGACTTGTGGAGCTGCACATCAATGGATTTGCTCTTCAGTGTTTGGACTTTCCGCACTGAAAATTAAACCACATTGAACTGACCTAAACTGAAATTCCACTCTGAAAACTGGACTGACGGTTTCAATACACTAGAACTTCTATGTTAAGCTGCTTTGACACAATCTACGTTGTAAAGGCGCTTTAGAAAAAAGCTGCTATACATAGCACTATACAACTTGTGTTGAGAGAAAATAGAAACAACATTTAAATGACCAGCCCAAAAACGAATTTATTCAAAGCAACACTTAAACCTACATTTCTCACTTGGCACAAATACAAATGTTTCCATATCTGCAATGCAACACTTGGTTCCAAATGTATTACTTATTACAAAAACGCTCATAATTCCCTCATGTCCATTATTATTCAAATCAAAATGCATAAAAATGTACTTAATATCATGGCAGTAGTGGTCATACTAACCAGTAAACACTGCAGCTGCATTATAACCTCTGTTAATAATCGATTAAATATCACTGTTTTTTGTGTGTACCATAGATTTGTAGACCATAGACTAAAACCTTTATCTAGTATCTTCTCAGTATCTCGAAGTCTCTCATGACTCCAAAAACCCTGTTATAACTGCTCCCTCCTTCAGGAAAATTCCGACATGTGCAATAAAAATGCCTGCTATGGAAGTGATCAGGCCTGAAATAAACAGATGATTTGTGGGCCACTGCAGAACGGATGAGGGACAGAACAGAAAAGGAACATTATTGCCACTGAATAGTTCCTAGTCAATATTTGGTTTGGTGTTGGAAAGGGGGACAAAAAAAAAAAACAGATCAGTGGTCTTCCAGAACACACACACGCATAAACACACACACACTCTCCAAAACATTGCAAAAGCAGCTGTAAAAAGGCCAAATTTCAGCTTCGGGATCAGTTTCAACTGTGTTAGATGTCAGAGTGCGAGACTTTTTTTTGTTTATCAAGGACAATTCAGATGTGGTAAAAGTGAAAAATGAGCCTTGTGTTTTGGCTACACTTTTGATGAGCTAAACTACAAAAGCAGCTGCTCTCATGCAAAAACAGAATAATTCAAAGTATAATCAACTTGTTTTGGGTTTTCCCCCCTTCATTTTTGACAATACGAGCTCCCATCATATTATTCACAGTAAAAGAGTTTCAGGGCTGTTTCTGATAATTACACAGAGAGTGAGTTCTGCAGTTTTTTTTCTTCTTGAGCATGTTGCTGGATCTGGAAGACAGAGCTTTTGAGCCAAAGTACTTGCGCAAAAAAAGAAAACAGCTCGTTCATCATTCTGATGTTTGGCAGTGCTGTGGAATAATAATCTGTGTATGTGGTTGTGCAGGCGTGAATATTTTGGATCTGACCACTGATTCCTACACAAGAGATCCAACAAATCATTAATGACGTGCAATATGGATTTTCAAACCTGAACTAGCATGAAATGTTCCAGCTAAATAAAATGAAAAGGCGTGAAATGTAGAACTCTGACATTGATTTTGAAAGATGTGAATCATGTTTAAATGATTGCTGGTTGTCCCTAAAGAGCTATTCAAACACAGACTTTTTAGTTTTTAGTGTGAAAAAATAAAACATTTACATTACAACAAAGCGACCCATAAGAATTAAAACCCTGTAAAAACTACAGTATGTTTGTTTTTTTAAATTACCCATGTTTTTATTAAATATTAGCCTACTAAGATGGTTAATTAAATTTAAACCATTTGAAAACTATATTTAAACCATTGACAGTACACTGTTAAAATGGTACCGCTTAAAATGGTGTGTAAATTCTACATTAAAATCAAATTATCACAAGGTAGGGCTGCAATATTGCAAAAATAAAGTTGTTTCAATTAATCAATTTTTTATTCCACCAATAAAATTGTATTTAAACTAGGGCTGTGCAAAAAAAAAAAAAAAAACAAAATCACATATGTTTCATATCATACGATATTGATAATTATTGAATATCTTTAACAATACATTTACCAATATTAGTTTTTTTTTTAACCACCTTATTTTAATTTACCAACATTACTAAGACAAATAGTTTTAATAGTCAAAAACAAAAATATTTAAACAAAATATCTCATCTCTATATATATATATATATATCTAAAATATACATAAGTGTTAAACTAATTGTGACAACCATATACATAATTTTATTATTTCTATTTTGCTATACGATCATGTCTAATGATTAAAAAAAGTCTTAAATTTGTCTAGCTTTTGAGGATATTTTGATCCTTTGGTCTTTTACTATACAATCATGTCTATTGATTGATTTGATTAAATTTATTTTTGATTTTTTTAAATTAATTAATTAATTAATTAATTTATTTATTTATTTAAATTCATCAGCATAATGTCTAGCTTTTGAGGATATTTTGATCCTTTGGTCTTTTGCTATACAATCATGTCTATTGATTAAAAAAAGTCTTAAATTTGTCTAGCTTTTGAGGATATTTTGATCCTTTGGTCTTTTGCTATACAATCATGTCTATTGATTAAAAAAAGTCTTAAATTTGTCAAACGCTGACTAAAGAAACAAATTAAGACTTTCTTTTAAACAATAGATCACCCACCCCAACTTAATATGACCCTGTTCAACTTAATTCACTCTATTTCCGGAACTTGCTCATAGTAAATGAACAGTAAATAATATTTTACTAGACATTTTTCAAGACGCTTCTATACAGCTTAAAGTGACATTTAAAGGCTCAACTGGATTAATTAGGTTAACTAGGCAGGTTAGGGTAATTAGGAAAGTTACTGTATAATGATGGTTTGTTCTGTAGACTATGGAAAATAAAATATGGCTTAAAGGGGCTAATAATTTTGAACTTAATTATTTTTTTTTAATTAAAAACTATTATTCTAGCCAAATAAAACAAATAACTTTCTCCAGAAGAAAAAATATACTTACATACTGTGTAAAATTTTCTTGCTCTGTTAGGCATCATTTGGGAAATATTTAAAAAAGATATTTAATATTTAAAAATTTAAATATTAAATTTGGGTTTAATAATTCAACTTCGACTTCAACTGTACATATTCACATATATGTTCTATGCTTTTGCCATTTGTAGATAATGACTCTCACTGTGGTTCGTTTTTAGAAATGTTAGAAATGATAACCTTTTCTAGTCTGGTAGATCTCTATTTTCTTTCTCATTAGTTATTTTAGATTTTTTTTAATTAATTAATTCATTAATTTATTCATTAATCTATTTATTTATTTAAATTCATCAGCATAATGTCTAGCTTTTGAGGATATTTTGATCCTTTGGTCTTTTGCTATACAATCATGTCTATTGATTAAAAAAAGTCTTAAATTTGTCAAACGCTGACTAAAGAAACAAATCAAGACTTTCTTTTAAACAATAGATCACCCACCCCAACTTAATATGACCCTGTTCAACTTAATTCACTCTATTTCCGGAACTTGCTCATAAAAAATGAACATACATTAGCTTTTCCACACACCCCTCCCTGCTTGAAAACGTAAATAAAGCTGTAGCTCATGTGGGTGAACGTTTACCGTGAATGAAAAACATGAGGCTTACCGTAGCTCCCCGCAAAGATGGACCGTAACTAGGAAACTGGCCCATATAAAGCCTGGATAAATGTTTTCCACTTCAACAAACTGCAAAAAGATCTGGCCACATTTCACCAATTAACCCATCTTGATGGATTGCGATGACTTGAAAAAGCATCTTTATCACCAGGCCGTCCAGCAAACGTCTGGATTGGCTCTGGGTTATGAGCTGCTGAGCAGACGAGCCATCTTTTTTTCCAGCTCATTTGCTGCACAGACGACAGTTTAACAGCAGAATGAGATGAAAGTGCGTACTTCAGCGAAGATAGTGCAGTGTTTGTTACTTTTCACAGCACTTTCTTGCATAATGTCTGGTGAGCTTCTGTGCGTCATTCGGAAAGCATGTGAAATGCATTTGACGTCGTCTATCAATGACGCTAAAGCATCTGAAATGAGGACTGTCAAAACCGTACTTTGCAAAGATGTACATTAGTGGCACTTTAATTTCAATGTGTGAGCATGTGTTTTCTTCATTTTCTGCCTGAATAGAGAGATGCCGAGATACCAGCGCTTTTCAATGATCTGGCTTCTATAAACCGCAGTTGCATTTCGTTCATTAAGTGTTTTTAATTAATGAATTGTTTTAAATTGCATTTAAATTACTTATAGACGGAGGGGCAATTTCAATCAGATTTCTTACAAATGTAAATTATTCAGAAAGGAATGCTGCTTAGAGAACATTTTTCAAATGGCTACATGTTTATGGTCTATTTCTGAAAAGAAATTATTCGAAAGAATGAACTGAAACAAAAAGTGGCAGTAAAGAAAAATAAATAATGTTATAATAAAATATATCAATATAAATATATATTTATAAGAAATGTACCATGGCTTTGACAACAGAGAGCATTATACATTTCTTATATATATTATTTGCAAATGACAATTGATTAGAATATTTTTTTTTCAAAATCAAGGATATTTCACCAAAAACTGCTTTTTTATTATGCATTTTTTTGTAACTGCATGTGTACACATATACAATTGAAGTCAGTGAATTATTAGCCCACTGAATTATTAGCCCCCCTCTTTACTTTTTTGTCCAATTTCTGTTTAACAGAGATATTTTGTCAACATGTTTCTAAACATAATAGTTTGAATAACTCATTTCTAATAACGGATTTCTTTTATCTTTGCCATGATGACAGTAAATAATATTTGACTAGATATTTTTCAAGACGCTTCTATACAGCTTAAAGTGACATTTAAAGGCTCAACTGGATTAATAAGGTTAACTATGCAGGTTAGGGTAATTAGGAAAGTTACTGTATAATGATGGTTTGTTCTGTAGACTATCAAAAATAAAATATGGCTTAAAGGGGCTAATAATTTTTTTAACTTAATTTTTTTTTATTAAAAACTACAATTCTAGCCAAAATAAAGCAAATTTCTCCAGACGAAAAAATATACTTGCATACTGTGAAAATTTCCTTGCTCTGTTAAACATAATTTGGGAAAAATTTAAAAAAGAAAAAAAATTGAAAATATTAAATTTGGGTTTAACAATTCAACTTCAATTCAACTTCGACTTCAACTGTACATATTCACATATGTTCTATGCTTTTGCCATTTGTAGATAATGACTCTCACTGTGGTTCGTTTTTAGAAATGTTAGAAATTATAACCTTTTCTAGTCTGGTAGATCTCTATTTTCTTTCTCATTAGTTATTAAATTTATTTTAGATTTTTAAAAATTAATTAATTAATTAATTAATTTAAATTCATCAGCATAATGTCTAGCTTTTGAGGATATTTGGATCCTTTGGTCTCTCCTTCAGTTGTCAGGCTACTTAAGTGATTTCTTGATTGCGAACAGGCGTGACAGAAATAGGTGTGGCAGAAATGCGGAGCTAGTGTGTCTTCCCATACTGATAAACTTCCGGTGAACGGTTAATGTGACTTTTTACCATTTTACATGGTTCCTTTTATAGCATCGATGTTGTAATGTAATTAAAATACAATCAGTTAAATAGACTTTGGCATTCAATTAGTTGCTCAAGTGTAAAAGGAGATAAAAAGCCGTTTATTCGCACCCTCCATTGAATTTATTGGGGTAAAATAAATGTTCATATTTAAAGACATGGCGTGAAAAATGTAACTTAATGCAGTGCTTTTAGTAAATTCTGAGACCCACTTTATATCGAATATCACTCAGCCGGTGGAGATCGCTGAATTTTAAAGAGCCCATATTATACATGAAATAGGGTCATATTTAGGTTGTAAGGGTCTCCAACAACAGTCTAATATGCATGCAAGGTCAAACAACAGTTTTATGGTCTTATAATCTGCATTTATTTTTACCTAATTATCCCAACGACTCCCATATGAATTGTTCAGCGATACATTTGTTCCCAACCCCCTCCTCAGCGCGAAGCTAATCTGCGCTGATTGGACCGATGACAGCCTGCTGCGATTGGTCGACAGTGACAGGCTTCAGCACGAGACAGAGTGAAATGCCCAGCTGGTAATCAACTATATAAAAGTAGTCACAGTGCACACGCGCTTCATAGTGTAAGGCTTTTTTCACACACACACACAACCCTCCTCAGAAGAACTGGGGAGATCGACGCGAGTCTCCTAGCCTCTCCCTCTCCCTCTCTCTCTCTCTCACACACACACACAACGCTCCTCAGAAGAACTAGGGAAAGCGACGCGAGTCTCTCTCTCTCTCTCTCTCTCTCTCTCACACACACACACACACACACACACACACAACGCTCCTCAGAAAAACTAGGGAAAGCGACGCGAGTCTCTCTCTCTCTCACACACACACACACACAACGCTCCTCAGAAGAACTAGGGAAAGCGACGCGAGTCTCCTGTCTCCTAGCCCCTAGGCGTCACAAACTCGACCTGTTCTTTTTCTCTCTCTCTCTCTCTCTCACACACACACACACACACACATAAACACATCACGTTCCTCCTTAGAACTAGGGAGATCGACACGAGTCTCCTAGCTTACGATCGCCATAGCAACGACAAACGGCAGTGGAACGCGAGCTCACAAAAGCCTTTAACGTTAAATCCGTAAACAAAGCGGCACGCGTCGCGTTTTTAACGTGGCTTACATGTGATAAGAGAATATAAAGAGTAACCGCGTGTACTGTACCAGGTTAACAAGTAACAAAACACAATGAATACATAATTTGCAAGTTAAACGAGGCAACAATTTTAATCGCACTTACTTACACTAGTGAATAAACCTCAACCACTGACTCTTCACAGTTTCATCTTTGGGTAGAGACTGTCAATATTATCCATCTGAGCACAGCGTGACTTCATTCGACCGGCGGCGTCTGTGTGTGTGTGTCTAGTGTTTTTTCTGTGTTAGTGGGCGGGGCCGCAGGTTTCAAATCTCCCTGGTTTGCGCGCGTAACTACTGGCGAGGCTTGTGTTTCGTGGCTGCGTCATCGCGAAACACCTAATGACTCGTTATCAAGACGACTCGTTTGAAGCACTATGAGTCGACTCTTTTATAGATGAATCAATAGTTTTAAACACTGTACACTTACAGATTTAAGCCTTAGCTGGATATTTCACTTCACTTAGAGCTGTGTTACACACTACATGGAAGGGCATTTTCAAAAACCCATAATATGGGCTCTTTAAAGAAAACAGACCTTAAACGCGCCGATTTTGCAATGGCATACAGTTCACCAGAAACGCTTAACCCAGGTTACAGACAAATTAAAAGTCCTTTAGCATACTTCTCAGAAATTACATACAGAGTTAAGTTATGTTTTAATAGGGGGGGGGGGGGGAGCACACACAGGGCTATGTAGTTTTGGATGACGTGCATGACGTGTTTACTTGTGTTATCTTTGAGTAATTTTTTTAATTAGTTGGATAATCTGAAACATTCAAGTGTTACAAATATGCAATAAGTAAATACATTAATTAATTAATTAATAAAAAAACGGCAAGGGTGCAAACACTTCACACCACTGTATACACATAAGCACTTAAACAATTATGCTAAAAATATTTCTATCATCACAGGGATAAACTTCATTTAAAACATAAATAAATAAATTGTACTTATTTAATAATATTATATAATATAATAAATAACATTTTTATATTTATTACTATAAATATTACTAATTATATAAATTATACATATATATAATAATAAATATTACTAATTATATAAATTATATATAAATTATATATATATATATATATATATATATATATATATATATATATATATATATATATATATATATATATATATATATATATATATATATATAAAATAATTAAATTATATTTGTGTAATAATATTATATAACATAAATACAAAAGTTTTTTTACACGTTAATAATTTAAATAAAATTTTACCATATGATGTCCTTAAAACTTATATGATGCTGTTAAAAATGTGATGTTTCGTCTAGAATTACTTTCTCACAGCCCCCTTAAAAGAGCAAATAACACTGATTGTAGTAATGTGTATGTTCAGGGTGAGGAGTAAATTGAGGAAATAAAAAAGGAAAACAGCTTTTGTTAGGAAAACAGGAGAAGAACATTATGTCCCATTAGCATATGGATGTGTTCATTAACAGACAAGAGTTTTCATGCCTTTTCACAGAAAATCAGAACATTATGATAATCATCCCTGCACCGTCCACAGATAGCTTATTGTGGTTTCATTTATTCGGCAGTAATTGGTTCAGGAAGCATTCTGACCAATAACTAAATAACAAATAAATAAACAGCAATGGCTTAACGTGAATCCAGAGGTCATGATTTGTCTGCACTCATTTGGCAAACACATAAATGAAGCCTAAAAATCCCATTAACTTCTTCTTTGCACTGGAAGCCTAATAATAACAGTACACAGAAAGCTGTTGCATTTCATGCTTAAAGGGACAGTCCACCCCAAAATGAATGTTTGCTGTTAATTAACTTCCCCTCATGTCCTTTAAGACGTAGGTGACCTTGTTCTTCAGTAGAGTATTAAAAAAAAAATATCAGCTGAAATTGTCATCCTTCGTGATTCATATAATGCAGGTAAGTTTTAAATATTCCTAGTGACCCCCATGTGTGTTTCTTTAATGTGACCATTTTTAACACATTGCTTTAAAGTTTCTATGGCGACACATCAAGTTTATCACCAACACACCACAGCCCCAATTACACATAAATATTTAGTTTCTTTTTTCCCTTTTATGCAAACGTTGACAAACATCCTAATGACATTGCAATATATCTGATATTCTGATTCTAAAAATGCTTAAGAAAATGTATTTCGTTGTTTAAACAGCTTGATCATGTTAATTTCAACCAAGGTTCATTGAAAATATGTGCCAAGGCATACATTGTTTTGTCAATCTCAAATATGTTTCTAGGGCACATTTTCTCATACTGTCGGTCTCAAACCCTGGTCTACTCCACTGCCCAAGTCAGGGACCGTTCACAATAAGCTACCAAACAAATCTGTAATGCTTGAAAAGACTTCCATACAGAGGTGAACAGTCAGCTGTACTGCTCCGTATCGCACATTTTGCCCACAAAATGCAGCCATTATGCACCACGAGGCACATATTTCTCGGTTCTCAAAAATGTATGCCTGGGCACATTTTCTCAATGTAGAGTTTAGGTTCTGTGCTCAAGCCCAGACTTGACCTGACTCGATCTGTGGGCCGGGTCGGGCCGGTATTTCCTGCCACTATCTTCAGGCCGGGCCATGGTCAAGCATTTGTGTGTTTTTTTTTTGTTATTAAGTAATTAGCCTAATTGGGTGGAAATCTATGCCATAATAAGAAATATGATACAAATATTTTAGCAAAGTGGACCTAAGCTACACATGTGTGGGTCTACAAAGATGCACAACTTGCAACACGTATCATGTGCAGCAATGCTATACCTCCTGCAACAGAATCTCCTCCACTGGCATACATTCACACTGCACATGCAAGCAGAGGTGAAGCAGCGCATGGGCAGTGCATATGTGGAGCAGAAACAGTGCAGAAAAAAATCAGTAGATCTCATCGATGTATTTATTGGGGAAAATTGCTACTTTTTACTGTCATTCAATGTGTTTTTGACCATTATCAATGCATTGTCACTTTAATTGAGTGTGAGCAGCAGCAAAAATAAACTTAGTGCCGAAATGATCTTGGCACTGCTGCTTCAGCTCTGCTCACGCTCCGCACTGACATGCTGCTTCTGCATGCAGTATGAAAGCTCTTAACTATTTACATGGATGGCGAAAAAAACACGAGCTACTCACGGTCTGCTCAAGTGTGTGGTGGGAAAGAGGTGATAGCAAAAAAACCCCACCAAAAAAACGGGGACTTCTACGATGAACAGACACATTAAGCAGGCTTGTCATGGCAGAAACGATGATAGTCAGCCTTCAATGTCCTCTTTTGTTACGATCCATTCTGAACAAACAAACAATGCAGTTTACGTGCTTCATCCTTGTTACATTATTCATTAAGATAAATCAAAATTATTTTCTGTAGTTTAAACAATTGTAGTTGAGAACGTCTGTTATAATGGCCCACATATTAAAAAATAGTCGGGTTTATATCGTGCTCTGGCTCATAATTACAGTTAATGAGTCCGACCGGGTCGGGCTTGGACACAAGGTGCATGGGCATGGGTAGGGTCGGGTTTAATTTTTCGGGCCTGATCTAAGCTCTATCTCAATGAGCCTGTCTTATATTATTTAATCTATGATGGTTGATGGGCACCGCCTTGTTTATTCTACGCTGCAGGAGAGATCAGACATGTTTACAACATGTTAATTCATCAACTTCTCCTAAGATACATGAAAGTAAGTGGCTGTTTTACTGGAGGGGGAATAGAGAAAACATTCTTGTAACCTAAACAGTGTATATGATGTGAATAAAGCATTGTCTGATTAGATTTTAAAGTAATTATTATTTCTGTCTCCATAGACAGGGTGTATTTTATGTTTTGCGGGTACATATTTGTATTTAAATGTCTGAAACCTAAAAATAAATGTTATTTATTTGAAAACAGTGATAAATTGTGATTTATGATGAGTGTCATTTGCAGATATTCTCTCCCACAATGCCAGCCAGCAGGGAAAGCAGATTTGAATTTAGCAGCTGATCATTTGACACACTCAGTGAGCTAATCACACCGGTGTGACTGTATGTGTCAATGAGTTATGATGAGTCAAAAAAGCAAATACAGGCCAAATCTGTGGCTTATAACTTAATTCCCATGTCTTAATTGTAAACTGACTTAAGACTTAAGTTCTCTTGAGGCTGTGGATTAACTGTAATAATGTTGTAAATAAAGTTGCTGCACAGTTTAATCATTTCACAACCTAAATGTATTGTCAAGAGCCAAAGGAATTCATTTTGTTTAGCCTGTTTGTTGGTTTTTTGACTCTCAGAATGCTGCTAGTCAGACTAATGAATCTCCAGGGACCACAGTTTCAGCTAAAAATCATCTTCAATGTTCTACTGAATAAAAAAGGTGACCTAAATCTTGGATGGCCTGCAGGGTCAGTAAATTAACAGCATTTTTTTTACTTTTGGGTGAACATTCCCTTTAAACTTTTTGCTTTAAATATGCAATTTTAATTTCTGAGATTGGTCAAGTAAAAACATGCCTATGTTTTCCCCAATCGCTGTTGTTTTCATTAAAAAATTGCCTCATTTCTTTGACCTCAACAACATGGGTCAACTTGGTTAATAAACAAGCCAAGTAATGAGCACAAAATATGACAGCAGTGATTATGCAATTTGCACATTCTCTGTCCCTCAAAACTAATTACCAATCACACACGCACATACACAGCAACTAATGAGCAGATATCAGAAAAGCCTTTGACCCAACGGCGTAACCGCATCTGAAGTGGTTCAATATTTACTGCAAAACACAGTTAAAATAATCAATTAAAGCAGCAAATTCGGCAGTAAACAGCTCCAAGTGAATGACCATTATGCAAATTTGTTCCTTAACCTTAAAAACACCCCAAAAATGATGCAGAAAATGTCCACTTCAACATTATCGTCAAAAGTGTAAGTTAATCATGATTTGCTGGTAAAATCTGAAGAGGCCAGACTTTCTCTCGCAAACCATGCAAAGGAAGTGCTTTCCAAATTATGCCTGATTAAAGTCCCAAGGGAAGAAATTCTCTCAGCAAGATCTATTCCAGCAGGGTCATTTGGGGTGACCATTTCAGCGCAACAAAACACAAAAGTGTTGTCTTGCTGGAAAATCATAATTAACTCAAATGCACAGCCAGCAGAATGTGTGTCTTAAAAATGCATTCCTCATGGTCATCTGTGGTGACTATTGAAAAGAAAGAAACACACTTAATACTCAAATTTCCTGTTTATGGCAGATTTATATACTACAAGCGCACACACGCACACACACACACACACACACACACACACGCGCACACGCACACACACGCACGCACGCACGCACGCACACACACATGCACACCCACAATTGTAGGTTTGCTGCTCTGGCAAATCGCAGAATAATTTTCAAGTAGACCTCAGGTCAATATGGAAGTTCATGGCTGTCACTTACTTGTTTTAAGTTATGCTGATTGATTTTTTTTCCTCAGTATTGCCATGTCTTGCAACATAATTCTGACTTTATTTCTCATGATTCACTTTTTTAATAGCTGCAAGATATGAATTCAGAATTCAGATGTAAACCATCTTCTGTCTAACAACTGTGGCTTTATCTCTTGCTATAGCCATTTTATAATGTAAATCTTCATTTCAAACTGACTTTGTTCCACTAAACATTGCCAACTTGCCATTTTGAGTTTGTTCTTCGAATTGTAACTTTATTTTTGCAACTGCAAATTAATAGTACAACTTTCAAATCTCAAAATTACAATTTTTGCTTTGTAGCCATAAAGTTTAAAACCCTACAACTCTGAGTATAAAAGTTCACATTGGCATATAATTATTATTTTTTTTAAAGGTGCAGAATGTAAATTTGACACCCAGGGGATGAAGTTGGTATTGCATTCCAGGTTCAAAACGCACGCAAGAGCAGGTTGCCAGATTGACGACATCAACAGGAGCGAGCCTGACTATCAAGCCTAAAGGCTGATTTAAACCGTGTTCTAAATAAAAGCAACAGCATGCGATAGAAGAAATATTTTCCATATTAAAAGGAGTTTTGTTCTAACCAACACCTGAAATATATATTTTAGAAATGGCTTCTGTTTCTTGCAGCTGAACAACAGGATAAACTGACAATCACCTCAGGTACACCTCATGTGCTTTTTTCAGTGTAAATGCTAATATTAGTGTTTGAATGCCATTTAACATGAAATTTATTGTCATACTACTGAAAGTAGCAGCAGATGCAACTCAGATCTTAAAAATAAACCATTGTTTATTTTAACTGTGACTCAGTGCAAGTCAACAGATACCAGTGATTCAGCATGTACATTTAATAATGTTAAACAGGTTTAATATGTATTAATTAGATTATAAACATTTTAATTTTGTTGGAGTGCAGTGAGTGCACTATTCTGTGCTTCTGAATGACTGTTTTTAAATTTCTGCAGTTTTTCGTTTGGTGGAAACAGCCAAATTGCTTAACACTGCAAATCTTATCATGTAGAGTGTTATTAGGACACAGTGTTACAATGTCACCTGCTCACCTAATACTTACATTATTTGCTAATTAATAAAAACATAATGTGGAACTCTGAATCTGCATCTCATTTAGGAATCTGTTACTGTCCACTGGAGGTCACATTTCGGTTGCAGATGCACACTTTGAGAGCCTTCATGACTGAATGAATGAAATACACTGTTTTCCACCAAGGCAACCCATGGTGCTGAAATATAATTGGCTAAACTGACATTGGGTCGGTTAAAGGGACCAAAACAAAGACAGATGTTCCAACAAGTAACATTTTCAAAGCAGAATATCTGACTTCAGCAAGAATGTTCACTTAGCATGTTTCTTAAATATCTGAAAACATATGGTATTTTTATGGTTCAGAAGAGTCCTTGTGTTGGAAATAAGCTTCCATAAAACAGCAATCAGACATTCATTCTATACCCTCAAGCATCGTAAAACATTTTTGTCTACTCAGTATCCAACTACTGTATATGAGGATAAAACTCAATTTCAGGAGGTGTTTCCAGTGCTGTTCTGAGCAGAAGAATGTGTGTCACCGCTGGGTCAAACTGTCATCGCTCTAACAGACCAGCAATAAAAATACTCGGTGACAGTACAGCACGTGCACCACCTGCTGCTCTTTGCCCTTTAAAAACATTGTTGAATTTGAAGGGAGGGAGCAGGAAGAACAGCAGTGCTTGTGGAAAAAGAAATAGAAACTAGAGACACATTCTTCCGATAAAATAATAGGTCACAAATTATTTTACTTTTCATTACACAAAATTTTTAGTTGTAAAGAAAAGGGAGAAAATTTAATTAATTGCGACTCAGTTACAATCAGTCTGAAGCTGTAAATATTTACAAAAGGTAAACTGTGGTAAACATGATTTCAGTAAATAGAACTGTAAAACTGTTATATGTTTTACTAGAAAATACTATTCCACTTCAAAATTTTGCTTATTTTAATATTACTTGTCATTTCGAAGTATTCATTTGTATGTTAAATCAAAGTAAATCTTTTTTTTTTGACAAATACAAAACAAGACTATAAACACAAAATAAAATGCCTGACGTAAAAAAAATTGCACATACAGGAATACATAACCATAGAGCATTATGCCGGCAGCTATCTCTCTGAAACTCTCACATAGTCGCCAAATGAAGCTAAGCAGGGCTGTGCCTGGTCAGTACCTGGAAGGGAGACCTTATGGGAAAGTTAGGTTGCTGCCAGAAGTGGTGTTAGTGAGGCCAGCAGGGGGCAGTCAACCTGCTGTCTGTGTTGGTCCTAATGCCCCAGTATAGTGAAGGGGACTCTATACTGCTCAGTGAGCGCCGTCTTTCGGATGAGACGTTAAACGGCGGTCCTGACTCTCTGTGGTCATTAAAAATCCCAGGATGTCCCTTGAAAAAGAGTAGGGGTTTAACCCCGGCATCCTGGCAAAATTTGCCTAATGGTGGTCTGGCGCAATATGGCTGCAGTCACGTCATCCAGGTGGATGCTCCACACTGGTGGTGGATGAGGAGATTCCCCCCAATGTGTAAAGTGCTTTAAATGTCTAGAAAAGCGCTATATAAAATGTAAGGAATTATTATTATTACTATTATGCTACAAGCAACAAAAGGCAGGACCAGTAGGAAGTTTTGTGAAAACAGAATACAAATAGATATCCATTAGGACATTATATCATTTCAAATCTCAAAATATCACAGACAGAGACATTTATACTGTCCAGATATGGTGTCCATATGCGGATAAATGTATCAGTTGTGGAGTGACTAAGACATGTTAGAAGTTCCAAAAGAATAGTCTCATTAATAATCGAATGCCATCCTTTTATAGAAGGGAATTTATTGCTGATCCATGACATTAATAAGTTCTTCCTGGCAGCAAAAGTAAATCAAAGTAAATCTTAATAAATATCTATCAGTGCAGCAAAAGTGTTTAAATAAATAAAAAAAAATATATATATATATTAAAAATAATATAAATGCAGTTTTATATACATTTATATATACACAGTGCTCAGCATAATTGAGTACAGCCCATTTTAAAAATGGATATTTTCATTAATTTCCCAGTGAATATAGGTAATGTATTTTGGTGTATTTTAATAAAACAGATTTATTAAACAGATATATTTGTTAAAATAGCATTTTAGTCACCGGACATCTTTAGAAATAGACAGACAATACATTTAAATTCATGTGAAATATCGCAAAAACTATTTTTTAAATTACAAACTAAAAAATTTCAACAACATTTTATTTAGGTTTTGTTTCTCTTGCTTTTTGATCCTTTTAAAATTTTTATTTTATATTTTTCCCTAACATATAAATTTGGCCTACGAAACCAGTAG